>NW_027527444.1:4948875-4950724 GCF_008692635.1 Crocuta crocuta | reverse complement strand
AGGCAACACTACATCTGCTGCTTTTCTTGTTCTTACAGGAATTGCAGTTTCAAAGTTTGAAAGGGACAGCTAAACATCCGTACGTATTTGTGAACCAGTCTTTCAGGAATAAACTTTTGTTGAAATACTTTTTTTTTTTGTTTTTCATAAAATGGTTTCACGTTAAGCCATTGGAAAGGGTATCAACTCTGTCATGTAAAAAAAATATATATATGCTATTTCTGGGTTTTAAAACTTCTGGGTCAATCTGAACAAGAGCCAACATGAGAATAGATACTAAATCAAACTTTATTTTTTCAAAACCAAAACAAATGACTTGTATTTTTCTGTTTAGTGTACGGAATTCACATCTTTTCTTGAAGTGAAGTAAAATATTTGAACCAATAATTTTACTGTTTCTCAGTTCCATTTAAACATCTTAAAGCTGGTAACATAAGGAATGCAGGAAAACCTCGTATAAAGATTCTCCCAAGTGGTGAATCTGACGTCCCTGCCTCCAGCCGGAGAAAGTGGGGCCCCGGCCCCTGAACTGCAGGCCTCGCTCCCCACAGTGGACGTGTCTTCTTTCATGATGAATAAGGACTTGTCACTCAAGTCCAGTGCTTTTACAAACACTGTCCTTGAAAACAGAAAACAGCTGTTTATTGGTGATTAATGGATTTCAACTTGGAGTCATCTGTATGTAACCTGTGCAACTATCTTCTTTTTAAAGTCATCACGGCACCAATCGCTGTGTCTCACTAGGAAGCTGACCAGTTAAAACATCTTTCCTTTTCAAAATGCACTCATTGGTATTTTTGAAATGTTATTTTCTTTAACATTTAACTATGCCTGAAAATACCATACACACATAACTACAGTATTCAAAAGGACCTAATTGCATTGTTATAAAGTCAGTTTTATAAGTGATTTATACCTCAAAAGGATTTTAAATATAATTTATGTACCATTATTACAAATTAGTGCTTTATTTTTAAAACAAAATTGGTTTAGATTTTCTGAAATCAGCCAGGTCTCCCAGAGGTGGGTTTTTTTTTTTTCTTTTTATCAGTTTCTATCTAACCATATTATTTAAAATTCCTGAAAATTTAGGTGCTGTTTTCCTTTATAATAACCATGTTTCCCATGGCAGTCTTTTTCCATTTTGTTGAAAAATACATTTTCTTTGATAATAATTTAGAACATTGGAATATCCTAATCACTTAAATATGTGATATATAATAGTTTGGTGTTTCCTACATTGAAAATGAGATTCTTATCACAGAACATTAGGCTTTACACATAACAAATGTGAACTGTTCTTCCGAAGAACTATTAGCAGGATCAACACATCCTTTCAAACTATTTATATTGTTTAGATAGTTTGTAGATCTTGGGGGATTTTACGTCCCCTAAATTTTTTATCCATCAGCCAAACAGTCCTAACTTCCGTATGAATAATGTACTCATTTATCACATATAAATGACTTCCATCAACGTGCCTCTCGACAGCATTCTGCATCATGTTTAAAAGTTTTCCCTGTAAATGTCACTAAAATCAAAAATTGAAATTTATTATTAAATGAGGTCTAAGCTCTCGTGACAAAAAAAAAAACAAACCTAATATCATTCACTCTTCAAGATATTAGCTGAATGAATCTAGTCTTACATCATGGAAAAGACACCTTGCTAAAGTATTTTCCAGAATTAAAAGACATTTTTCCTGTCCTCGAAATAAGAAAGGATTTTAAAATAAAGGAAAATAGAATGAAAATCTGGTGGATTAATTTATCAGTTTCTGAAACAGGGGACTAAACGGATCAGCACCTAAAATACAAACATGTTCTTTTAATGAATTCCCTGGGCAATC
>NW_027527444.1:4948252-4948870 GCF_008692635.1 Crocuta crocuta | reverse complement strand
GACCCCAAGGAACACCCTCTGTGCACCAAGATGTCAGCGAGGAAGTACACTTTTCTCCTTACAAGACCTGTATTAAGAGTTTAAGGCCCATCCAACCATTTAGAAAGTGACCCAAAGGGAACCCCCCGTTCTTCCTGAAACGCTAGAAAGACAGGGAGGTCATTCCGTTCACACTAAACCGGAACGAGGCGCTTCGACGTTGGGAGGGGAACCTTTGGGACGACGAAGCACCACCCACCTAAATAAAGTAAACGTATCTGCGTACGTACTTCTCCATTATGTCCCATCACGTGGGGAAGGAGACAGAACAGTCTATCTGGCTTTGAGCTGCGCACCCTGCCCTGCGCGCCAGCGTCCCTGGGGTCGCCGACACCCCGCCACCCTCCTCGGACTTCCCTGCATCCGCCCCCCCGGTGTCGAGTCCCCCACCCAGGACCGGAGAAGCGCAGGAACTCTGCGCGCGCACACACGCGCACACACACGCACACACACACACACGCACGCACAGGCGCGCGCGCAGGCTGTTGCTATGGAGAGCCCGGTTACCAACGAGGCTGAGGGCGACGCGTCCCCTTCTCCAGGCCTCCCTTCCCTGCCTGCGCCCCCTCTCCGCCGACC
>NW_027527444.1:4947932-4948116 GCF_008692635.1 Crocuta crocuta | reverse complement strand
AGGCCCCGGGCTCCCGGGGAGGAGAGGGCAAGCCCCGGGGAGGGCAGCAGGAGGCGCAGAACCACCCCCGCTCGGGGCTTTGCCCGAGGCGACCCTCGGAGAGTGGCCAGACGGGCAGGGGTCGGGCTGCACGCCCGCAGGCCCAGCGGGAGGTCGGGGGGAGGGCCGCGCCGGGCCCCCCCCC
>NW_027527444.1:4946778-4947818 GCF_008692635.1 Crocuta crocuta | reverse complement strand
AGGAACAATGGTGAGGCGGCGGGAGAGGGGGACTGGGAGGAGGGCACCAGGGTTTCCAGAAAAGGGGAAACCACAGAGCCCAGCGCAGACTGTCATCTGCATGTGACAAGGTCTCTCCCAGTCCCTTTCTTCCTCTTGTTCCTGCTGCTGTGGGCCGCGGAGAGGGCATTGTACACACAGATGTTGGGCTTCAGCGCCGGCTCTCCCTCTCGCCCCGGGCGGAGCGCACCGGGGTGCCCCAACCTGAGGCTGAGACCGGGGGTCCAGGCCTTGGGGAGACAGCATGTAAGGGGAAAGGGCCAGGAGGGCGCGCCCGATGCGCCCGATGCGGTGGCTGAGCGGCNGATTGGGGAGGAGCGACACCCCCGCCCCCCGCCCTGCGCTCCTCCTGCGCAGGCAGTGGTCGCGGCCAGGCCTTTACCCCGGGGAGGCGGCGACGCAGATTGGGACGCTGTTTGCACCGCGGCCCCAGGCCAGCTTGGGGCTGGTGGCCCGCAGTGCGCTTGAACCATATATCGGAGGCAAAGTTACCCTTCCCACGTTGGGCAAGGCGCTTTGTACTCAAATGTGAGACCCCAACTCTAGAGACCAAAGGCTGGGGCGGGTGGCCTTTTACTCTCTTGTTTTACAAGCAGGTAGTTGGCCTGCTTCAATCTGGCAAGGCAGCAAAGAGCTCCCCGCCCCCCCCATGGCAAAAGTGGAAAAACTAACGGGAAACAATAATTTGCCCTGAATCTTTCTCTCGCAAAGAGTTTCTACACCCCCACCCTTCCCACCGCAGAGGTCGCAGTAAGGCCGCGGGTCGACGGGTCCGGCCGCGGCCCCTCTCCCCTGAGCGCTGCCCTGAACTTGCCTAGTTTGAAGTGCGCCGGAGCCGTGGAAGGGAGCGCGGCTGGAAAGAAAGAGCAGGCGAAGGCCCGGGCGTTGTACGAATGACTGACAAAGCCGATGTCCATTCATAGTCTCGGGCGGGAGAGGGTGTTCGGAGAGCCGCGGCCCCTTAGCCAATTGCTGTCAGCAACATGAGGGAGGGGGACATC
>NW_027527444.1:4943327-4946765 GCF_008692635.1 Crocuta crocuta | reverse complement strand
AGAGCCTGGGGAGGGGGGAGGGGGCGCCTGGGGGCTTGGCTGGGCAACCTGGGCGTCGGGGAGCCCCGTGCGGGGGCCAACTCAGACTCGAAGCAGGACACCTGTCAAAGGCTCTGGCTGGCGGGGGAGGTCTGAGGTATCCCCCCGGTGGGTCCGGTTTGGACATCGCAGGGTGACCCGGTTGGTGGCCGCTGTCCCACCCCCTGGGCCCCTTGGAAACTGGCAGGACTGGGGGGTGGCCCTTCTTGGATTTGTCCGGAGCCGCTCCGGCAGCTCAGACCCTCGGGGGAGGGGGAGGGGGAGGAGGGAAAGCACAGGGTTGAGCGGCCGGGATGGAGGGGGGCTACCTCGGGGGCATTTTCCTCCCAGCCCGTCTCGGGGCGCCCTTCACTGTCCTCGCTCGGGTCCCGGAGCGCACAGTGTGCCGTCGAGACGTGTCGGTCAGGGCACCTGGGACGGAAACGCCAGGCCGAGCGAGCGAGTGGCAGCTGGGGCCGTGGGTGACACTGCAGGACCCTCTGAGCGCCCNCGCTTTCGCAGCCCCCCCCCCAGGTGAGGCTGCCGCGTGCTGCGGAGAGAAACTTCTGGAGGGACTTCATTTCCTGCCTTAACTACCTGTGCGTTGAGCCGCAGCCTGATCTGAGGTTCTAGAGAAGCCTGGAGACAGGTGGACCCCAAAATTAGGGGTTGAAGCCCTCCGCAGACTCTCCCGCCCTTTTGCGTCACCAGTGCGCTGGACGGTGGGGGCGAGGGTCTCTGTCACNGGCCACGGCACCGTCCCCCCGGCAGGGCGGCCCTCGGCGCCGTGAGCGCCCCGCTCCCCGGAGCCCTCGCCCTCTGCTCCCGCGCTGCGGCCTGACCTTTCGGGCCTCCGTGGGATCCCGTAAATGAGGGAGCCGGGGGACCCCGACGGGGAGGCGAGGACGCCCCGCGGCCCCTCCAGCCTCCAGCCAGCGAGGCCGCCCTGGGGCTTCTTAGACCCAGAGGAGGCGCCAGGGCAAAACTCCGGTGCCGAAGCGGGTTTGGTTCTTGCGGGGAAAACTCCTTCTTCGAGACCACGGCGTCCGGGAAACACCTGCCTGGGGAGGCGCGTGCGCGTCAGATCAGGCCTTCGGGACCCACCTGCTCGCCGAGAACACGGGTCGCGAGTGGGCGGCCAAGTGTGCGCGCCGAGTGTGAGTCTGGGTGTAATAAAACCGCCGGCGGNCACCCGAGACCGTTTGCTGTGTATCGAGCTCTACTAAAAATTAGTTCACACGAGGGTAGTTTCCCCCCTTTAAACATAAATATCGTAAATTTTCCCTGATGTCTTAAAACAGAGTCGTTCCCCAAAACTGATGTTCTGGGAGTGCTTAAAGATGGCAAATAGACAATTTATTATCTTTCGCATATTTATTTTTATGTCTATGCCTGGAAAAAAATAAACAAATGGCTTATTTTAAAACAAGGTATCCCCACTTAGTTTTATTTAAGAATAATTATTTCTTGGACANATTTGCAAGTACAATTTCATCTGCAAGAGGAACAATGGCTTTCACTTGCACAAAAGATTTCTCCCACCCTGGATTCAGACCGAAATGCCTCTTGCTCTGATAATAGATTCTGAAAAGATTTTGTAATGCAGAGAATTAATACATGATTATTTCCGCCTGACTTCTCTCATTTATGAGAATTCTGTGGCAAATTCCAAATTAAAAATAGTTCAGTTAACAGCTTTAAAAAATACTTTTAAAATATTTTAAGACATCCCCCCCCCCATATTTTTAAGTTTGGCCATTCTCATAGCCTGAAAACTATTAAAAATTTTTATCTGCTTTAAAGTGATACTTAATATATTTTAGTAAATACATTTTTGTAAATCTAGCATGAAATTTCCAAAGCATTCTGGAATTATTCATCTGGGAAACCAAAGACAGATTTGTTATAGCAACTCATTAGTCGTCTCTAAAATCAATTTCTAAATTTTACAGGGAAAGGGATCTAGACAATTACGGTGATGTAAAGGTGCAGAGGGAGACGCGATGAGGCAGTGTTTGCAAAACAGATTCCTTAGGAATGATACGGATGAAAACATTCACGTAACAGAAGTTTCATATTAATAAATTCAAATGCCTGTGCCCATGAGTTTGGGGAACAAGTGTATTTTAAACCCAAGTCAGTGGCTCTGGTAACGGCCGCTATTATTAGCTGCATACGTTGCACAGTCTTGGAAAACGACTCAACTGTTCCATTTTGTTGCTACCTGTCAACAAATACTTGTTAGCGTCAAGTTTTGTATTTGGGCGGCTGCCTTAGTTCTCACAACCGCGTTTGGACATAAAATGTTCTCTCTTTTTTTTTTTTTTCTTTTTTTTCTATTTTTTTTTTTCCTCTTTTCTTTTAAGCTCACCACATGGACAGCGAAAGAAAAAAAGTTTTGAAGATATTTTACCATAAATGGCTGAGAAGACCATGTAAAGGAAGCCCCATGCACCTTTACTCCCAAGCACAGATCAAAATAGCCTAAGTAGGTCAGGACAGGTCTGTAGATTCTGATGTCTAAGAGCAATCCCGCAGGTCGCCTCTGCGGCCACATTCATTTCAAATCACAGCGTTTGCAATATTTTATATTCTAAATTCAAGGAGTTGCAGGTGGAAATAAACGGTTGACAGCTTACTGACAGTTTACTGTCCAGATACATCTAACCTGATATAAAGTCGACTTAGTTATTCCTGATTATTTTTAAAATATCGTACTTTTCCTGCACGTGAAACTTAGCATTGTGTGTGTGTGTGTGTGTCCTCGAAGCCCAGGGCCCGCACCCACCCCTGCTCATGGCTGGACTCACTCTGCCGCAGACCCGTCCGGAAGGAGGGGTTCCGCTTCTAAAAGATGCCTGACTGTATGCGTCTGTCCAAGTCATAAATATTTAAACATTATTTTCTTTCAATTTCAAGTCAAGACTGACAGGATGCCTCTAATTAGTCGTGGGCTGTCCACAGGGCCCAGCCCCAGGACAGAACTGGGGGGAAGCACACTGGTTGAAGTTGCTCAGCCTTGGGGAGCAGGCCCCAGGAGGGGAGGGGCTGAGGCCCACCCCACCCGGGCCACACCCAGAGCAGGACCCTGGATCAAACTCACTTTTAAGTAGATATCAGGCTCGGTTGTTTTTTTTTCTCTCTTAAAGCTCCTGGTGGGCAGAGATTGGAAGTTTTGTTCCTTTTCTTAATTCCACAAAAGGAAAGAAAATAAAATAATCATGAAGTTTTTAAACCCCAATCACTATGCTAAAGAGGGGGGTTTACTGCTCTAATGTTTTCTTTGAAAATTTTCTGTAAATTCTTGTTTCTTCTGGGTTTCTTAAGACCTGACTAGAGAGCAGCAACAGCTTTTCCGCCCGCTGGACCCTCGGCTCCACCTCCGGCCCAGCGGTGGGAACCACGGGGTGGGGGGGGGGG
>NW_027527444.1:4942616-4943319 GCF_008692635.1 Crocuta crocuta | reverse complement strand
AATGACTTTTGGGCTCTGCCTGAGACGCCCCGGGTCGGCTGGAGGGAGGGTTCCCAGCCCCGCTCTAGGGTCCGGGACGTCGGCATCAGAGGCCGGGCTGTCCGTGGGCCCCACCAACGCCGTCCCCCTCCGGGTCACACTCTCTTCTCCCCCACGCCCAAGCTCCGGTCCCGGTCACCGGGTGCCCGGCAGCCCCAGCTCCTCCAGGCCAGAGGTCCCCGGCCCCAGCGACCCCTCCCCCGGCTGCAGGAATCGGACTGCGGAGGGGCCGCGGGAGGTGAGCCTGGGCGCCTCCCTCCCAGCCTGGCACCACGAGGGCCCTTCCCTGCGGGGCGGCGCAGGCCCACGCGGCTTCCACCAGAGGACACCCTAGAAAATGGGGCTCAGTGGGCATGGGTCACATCCGTCCCCTCGCCTGCGGCCGTTCTCCTCCAGCAGCACCGGGAGAAGGGAGGGCGAGGTCCAGGGAAGAGGACCGGCTCGGAGCCGTCGCGCCCCTTGACAGTCTCCTGGACCTTGGAGCCACTCGGCGCCGCGAACGGGGCAGGCGGCAGCCCGTTCCGGTGTCTGCGGGGCCGCGCAAATCGCAGTCCCGGCGACCGTCGGCTTCCTGGCACGGGACCCAGGCGGCCACTCTGCCTCCTGGGGAGGAGCTCCGGGGCCACCTCCCCGCCCCAGGCCTGGGCCGGGCGGGCGCGTGGGC
>NW_027527444.1:4929703-4942460 GCF_008692635.1 Crocuta crocuta | reverse complement strand
CCTTCTCGAAGCCGCGCATCCAGGCAAGAAAATTCGGCGTCTTTTCTCATTTAACCCGCGTTTCCATTAACTCAGTCCCGGCACCAGCTAATCCGCGGCACCGAAGGCAAAAGGAGGCTAATTAATGACCAGCTTTTCCAGTCAAGACCGGCGATAATTGCGTTGGTGGCCTTTATGATTACGGATAAAAACGGCGCGGCTGACACGGAGGCCCGTGTGCACTCGGCGTCGGAGGAAGTGAGGAGGTGGGCGGCCGGCGCCGAGCAGAAAATCTCTAATAGAAGAGAGATAATGAACAGGCCGGCCGGGCATTCATGGGGAAAAACCCATTTCGTTACCACGCGAAATTAGGTGGTTGGAAGGAGTTTGCTCATTGTTCTCATCTTGTAGCAACCGGGCCGAGGCCTGCGCCCCGACAGCGCGGACCTGACGGGGGAGGGGGGCGGCCTGGGTGTGCGCCCGCGGCCTGCGCCCCGACAGGACAGCGCGGACCTGACGGGGGGGGGGGGGGCGGTGCGCGTCGGCGCGGGGCCTGTGTCCCTGCGGTGTCCCCAGGAAGGTGCTCGAGAAACTTTGAGAGACCCCGCCCCCTTCCGTGCTTGTTTGACATCTCTGGGCTCCAGCCCCCTCCTCAGAACATTTGCGGTGCCTGCTATGGACAAACGGTGTCCCTCACACTCCCTGGAGGAAGGATGCAGGCCAAAGACTTCACGTTGTTAATGGTTTGAAAATCGGAGCCCTTAAGAAAAAATAGTGATGCTCTGAGTTTCCTTTTGAAAACACCACCATCTCCCTAATGTGGAGTTAGAAAGAACTTCCCTCCTTGTTTGGGGGTTGGGTTCTGGAAGGTCCTCCGGTGCCTGCTTAAACCAACCACCCCCCCCCCACCCCCACCCCCCTCTGTGCTGAGCTGTCACATTCAGGTTCCGCTGGGAAAGGGTAGTTTCCAGGAGGTCGTAATTTGCTAGGCACTAACCGCTCCTTCTCTCCTGTTCTGCAGAAAAGCAAACTCAAGCTCCTGCCTCGCCGGGCGGAGCAGGAAGACTCGACCCCGTTCGTGGTGCTCACCCTGGTGTCCGTCGTGGCCATGGTGGGGGTGCTCCTGGCCTCCGGGGTCATCTACTGCCTGCGCCACACCTCCCGCTCCGGGCTGCAGGACAAGCTGTCGGGACCAGGGGACCACCCGGGCCCGGACGCCACGGCCGCCTACCAGGTAGGGGCTCCAGCCACCGCGCAGATCAGATCGGACAGCTGCCCGAGGCCCCTCCCTGCCCGCTGCTCCCTTCCCGGTAGTTTGGGCCTTTCCTCATTAGCATTCACAGAAGTGCCCTAACCACAGTTTTAGTGCTTTGTGTTAACCTTACTCTCTTCTCGGCGGGTCTCAGTTAGCTGTGAAAGCAGGTTGCTCATTAGAAACGGGAAAGTACAAAGCATGAATTACATATCACCTGATATCTTCCTTAGTTTGGCCACTATTAGCAAAAAAAATGCCAAAGTTGCAAGATAAATTGGCCGTGTGGGTTTTTGAAGACGCCTCTTAAGTTGTGGGCTTCCTCGGGGCCTCATGTGGAGAGATCCTTTGGGCTGACCGCTGCCGCCCCTGCTGTTTCGTGGATAAAGGGAAATCTAATGCAGATAAGTGGGAAGTAAACGCAGGACGTCTCCTTGAGGGCCAGGGCGGCGGCCTCATGCTGGCGACACATAACCGTCCCGGACACACCTGGAAACAAGTCCGAAGCCGAGGGGAATGTCAGGAAGGCAGGTTCAGACCACCCGGGAAGGCAGGGAATTCGCGGAACATTTGGACGTTCCGTAGCCTACGCTTCGTACTCGGTAACGCCCTGTAGCGAAAACGTACCTTCGGGTTCAGCGGCCCGCGGTACGCACCGGTCAGGGTGCTGGATTCCTTTTAACATAAAATAGCATTTAGCTCTGAGGACGTTTTCCTGTTTGGGAAGGTAAAACGTTCCATCATCGTTTTAAAAATGCAATCATATGTGTTTGTGGAAGATTCTTTGCCACTGGACTAGATTCTCTGTTTTCTTGGGTGACGTGATTGCGCTGTGGACCCTGTCCGTCTTGTACACGGCACGTCATATTTACAGTCGTGTATTCGTTGAATGTTACTCTCCTGTCATGACAGTCATACGGGGTGGGGGGGCCTCTCAAGCTCTTTCTAGAACCACCCTCCCACCCCCCCACCCCCGCAAGCTGTCCTGCAAGGTGCCATCTGGGACTGGCCTCAGCCGACTGTTTTTGCTCCTTGGGCCGTCCTGACGCTGGCCCACGGAAGGCGCGGGGAGGAATTTATAAAAACAGTGTGCTTAAAAGAGACCGGGAGGTAGCCTCCCCCACCCCCTATTTCAGAATTCTTGCTGCTGCCCCTGAGTGAAGAAGGACCGCTCTGGTTTTCTGGAGGAGGTCACAGGCTGGTCAGTGCGATCTTCTCTTATAAAGAAATGGCAACTTCAAATGTGTGGGAGGTGACATTTCAGCCCCAGCGCACGGCTCAGCTTCAAAGCAAAAGAAAAATCACGTTTGAAGAAGGAGCTTAGAAAAAAATGTCACATAAACTAGTAAGAATTTATCCAGAAATTCTATTGAGCAAGACCATCAGTGTAGGGTGCCGGGGCTTGTGGGCCGTGTCTGTGCCAGGACATAAATAAATTATCACACCAGTTCTGTTCCATGTGCAAGAGACAGGAGATCACACAGGCCTGGGTTTTTAGAAAGCGTGGCATCCTTTGATATGCTTTGAAATTCAAATATAAAATATTGATAGAATGGAAAGGTTGGGCTTGCATGCAGAAATGACCAAGTTTGGCAAAAATGCAGGTTGAAATTGCACACTCAGAACCGAGTTTCTGATAATTAACAGAAAGAAAATCTTGCCCGTGACAGCTCTAATTAATAGTATCTGTAATTAAAATCCTGCCCTTCCAGCAGGAAAATTGTTTGAATTTCTTGGAGTGACCTTTTTGCTATCCCTCCTGGGGGCATGGTGGTTAAGTTGATATTGATTTTATAATGAGCTCTGGTTTGTTTAATAAGAATCTGTAATCCAGACAATAAATGAAATGTGTGCCTTTCTTCAATCCAGATTAATAAAAAGGAAAAAAGGAAAAAAGGAAAAAAAAACTTTTCCTTTAAAAATACGATCTAGGGGAAATTTGGAAATGAAATTACTGTAAAGATTTTCCGATGGGCTTGGTTTTGAAGTCACTGAAGTACACGGTTTAGGGAAGTTCTCTGATTAAATGTGGGCATTTGCCCCAACGTGGCCTGTTCGCTGGGGAGACGACGCAGGTGCTCGAGCAGCTACGGCGTTGTGGTTTGCCATTAGCGGGACAGGACTCGGCGCACGGGGAAGGGGCTTCACGACTCTCACCTCTGGGTTTAGCTGACTCATGTGTCACCGGCTCTTAGAAGGGTAGCTACCAAGAGAGGGTGTTTAACGTTTGTCAGTGAAGCAGGTATTAGCTCATTAATGCGTCCGCACTAAATGCGTTTTCTAGAGCTACCCCAGAGCCCCCTCCACACTCAGACGTCCTTCTGAGGAGTTGGCTAAAGTAACACGAACAGAAAACAATTTTAGGAAGCGCTGCTTGGGTGCTTCTTAATTTTTGCATCACTGGCCTTCTGCACGCTGCTGGCCCGAGAGGAGAAGTGATGTTCGGATAAACCTGCCCTGCACCCCATCACTGGACGAGGAAACTTGAGCGATTTGATATCCTGCCTTATCTCCTGGGGACGACGAAGATAATCATTTTTATAAACTTCCCGAAAGAAGGTGTGCGTGAAGTTAGAAGTAGCCGACCTGGGAACGAGGGGCGGTGGGTGGCCATGCCCTAGTTCCATCAGCATCGGGATATGAAGTGGCCCTTTAGACGGAAGAAGGGTCCTCGTCAGAACCCGGGAGCCTTCGGTCAGCAGTGAAGGAGGGGAGCCGAGGCGCTGGTGGCCTCTGCACCGGGATTTCTTCTTCCTGGAGAGCCTGCGAGGAGGGCCCAGATGTCCCCAGGTACACGGCGCAGCGTGGCCCACGTGGGCCCTCACGACGCACCCCTGCTGCTGGCTGCCCTCCCAGGTGGGGCTGGTCCCCGCACAGCCCTGCGCCCTCACCGCTCTTGGTCTGGGGCTTTGGGCCACGGTGCGTTCAGGGAGTGTTCCTGGATCATCAGCGCGCTTTTCTTAACTCGGTTTCCAAACAGTGAGCGGCTTGCATCATTAGACCCTAATGCAGACGTGTTTCACCGTCCCCTTCCTTCCTCAGCGTGGAGCTGTCCCCACACAGAGCCAGCGCCTTAGAGCTTAGTGGGCACGTGCGTGTGCGGGTGACCTTGTTTGCTTTACCCATCGGAAAACCAGATATTTCTTCATAGACTCTGACGCTTCAGCACTTACCAAGAGATCAGTCTTACCACGTCTGTCAAACTTGAACTTCCTCAAACCTGAAAGAATCCGGTATATTAACTTTCAGAGTAACTGAAATCAATTTTGAAAGGTCATTTTTTTAATGGCCACCAAACTTTTCCCCGTTGCTTTAGTAGAAAGCATAGCATATCGGGATTAAATCTGTGCTTTGTTATCTGAAAAGGTAATTTCTTTACGTTTATTCTTTCTTCCCCCAAATTGGCACGTTGGTATATCACGTGTACACGGCGTGAATGCGTGTGCACGCACTCACCACGCCTGCCCGCTCCAGGTTCGCTCTGAGGGAGGCGGCGGGGGCCCTCCCCGCGTGGGCGTCCTGCTCTGGGCACTGCTGTGCGGGAACCTCCTCTTTCCCTCTGAGCCCCTTTGAGTGTCGCATCCATTTCTCCGAGGCTTTGATCACCTTGGANCCACCGGCCCCCGCCCCCGCCCCCGCCCCCACGCGTGGGCACAGACCCCGGAATCCTCCACAACCTCTTCTGATGGTCGATTTCACAACACCCCGGGTTCCTTGTTACTTGGAGGCCTTTGGAGCCAGAGACAAGCACGCGTTTGGGCGTGGGGTGGCCTGGACCCAGCGCTGGGTGCACGTCCCACTTTCGGGAGGTAATCAGGGTGTGGTACTAGGTGACATTAGGTGTGCTGTGGCCACTGCTGTTGGGGGGCTCCCTCCGCTCAGGCTGAGGAGCCCATGGCCCAAATGCGGCCTAACTTCCCGCCTCTGGGTGAGGAAGAGCCAGGCGCTCACAGAGGACCCATGGCAGTGGTGGCCTCGTCTCCTGGGCTTTGAATGAGGGGACCTTTTCCCAAGGCGGTTTAATCTTTGGTCGTCGGCACACTCGCTAGTGAGCGAAGAGTTCTCCAGTTCAGGCAGACGACGGCGCTTCTCCCAAGGTCTGTGACCCCCACCACGAGCACCTGAAATTGCCCCTTTCCCTCCACCAAGTCCCTTAGAAAGGCTCTTCTTTGCTTTACGCTTAAGTTTGCAACTCTCCAAAATGCAAAAAAATCTATCCTGCTTCAAAAATGGAAACGTGCCCTAAAATAATATGAAAAAACTCACATTGTTCCTCACCCAGTCGAGCCTGAGAATTGGGATTTTGCTAAGTTTGCCCTTGCAGGAAGTAGCTGCTTGCACCTGTGTCTGTAAGTAGAATTTTCCAGAAGGTCTGCAGGTACTGACTGAGTTGGTGTTTCCTCTGGTGGGAGGGTGAGACCGTGTCCGGGAGTGCTGTGCTCCGCGGCCCCGGGAACAGGCCCAGGCGTCACGGCAGATGCTATGTTGTTGCCTGTGTGCCTCGTGACACAGCCCCGCCATAGACCTGAGGACACCTCGCAGGCTTCCGCCTGGCCGAGCGCAAAGGAATATGTCCGTCCTGAGCATTTTGAGAACGTGTGCTTGTTTGCATGTGCACTCAGTTTCAGATGATGAGCACGAGGGCCAGCAGGCTCGGCTGAATCTTCTAGATCCTTTCCACTCCGGGTCTGAGCACTGTTCAATAAGGCGTCACTTTGTAGTGCGTTTTTCTCTTAAGTCTTAAATTTTCCGATACGCACTTCCCGAGAGCCGCGGCTACACGCCCCTTCTCCGGCTTCTGTGCGATGTGCTTCCTCAAAAATAGCTCCTGAGATTTGGAAATAAATCTAGAGGAGGCGGAAGGCTGGAAAGATTGCCAAAAACATAGCGGAACACAAAAGTGAGGCCTGCTGCTGTCCTAACACAGCAAGCCACCTTCCTTGATCAAACGATAATAATTAGATCAGACTTAATTGAAAATAACAGACCACTCAGTGAGACGCTTGGAAGACAAAAGCTCTGGATGGCTGGCGCTGGGGGTCCCGGGCCCTGGGTTCTGTGGCTTCTTCTTATTCCTGTGCTGCTGTGTTTTATTTTCACGCTTGTAGCCTGCTGGCAGATCTGGGTGCTACTCGAATAACTGTCTCTTAAGGAAGGACCGGGGGGGGCTGGGAGCGTTAGCTCTGCCTCCACTGTGTCCCGTTGTGGGGTCCGGCCACCACGGAAGGGCGTGCCCCGGAGCCCTGCAGGGGAGGCTGCATGTCCCCGCGTGGCTGCTGAGCTAGGGCCAGTCGGGGTGGTGGCCGCTGACGTGCCTGCGGTCCCCTGTAATGCAGCTTCCCGTCGGAGTCAGAGCGCACTCCGTGTGGCCTGCGGGGGCTCCCCAGCCGTCCCCCGGCGGCCGCTGGCCGGTCACTCAGCGGCGCCCACAGAAGTGCCCTGAAGCCACACCAGACCCCGTGTCACTCCACGCAGCCACGTCAGGAAAGTCAGCGTCCGACAGGTTGTGCCGTGTCCCAGGCCCCGTGGCTGCTGGTGGCAGAGCTAATCAGGGCGACGTGTGGCATTGGGGCGCCAGGCGAGTGCTCGTCCCACTGCACAGGCTAAGTCCGGGGGCCAGGGAGCCGTGGCTCGTGGGACGGGGCGGAGGCTCCCCAGACCTGACGGTGCCCCCACCCCAGGTGTGAGGCCTGGGGGCCTCAGGAATGTCGAATTCACTTCTCTGCTCAGGCCCTGACTTCTCGTAGACGAGGCATGCAGGCCACCCTTAGTGGCCGCCCCGGAGGCAGGGCCGGTGCCGAGGGGGCCCACCCCGGTCCCAGGCAGGCCCCCAGCCCCCGAGCTCACGCTGGGGACAGCTATGTCCTCATGGGCCGGGCCAGCTTCCCTGTGCCGCGGGCAGCCTGGGGGTGGTGAGCTCCCACCCTGTGGCTCACAGTCCACTCCTCGTGTGAAAAATCTCTTTCTCTCCCGATATTTGAACATGGAAAATAGAGACCACAATGCTGCTCCTTCTGGCCCCGTGCCTCTGGGCACCTCACCCACAGATTGGGATGGAAGGGGCCGAATGCTCTTCCCCGGGGCACTGAAGGTCAGAGAAGGTCACGGAAGGGCAAACGCATCTCAGTTCTAAGTTCAGTGGAAGGGTAGTTCTCTGTGGTGATCGTCGTGGGCCCGTCTGAACCGACCGGCTCCAGCGCGCCCCTCCCTTCCCAGATGTGTATTTATCTCAGGCTCCTGTGCATAGGCTGCTCCCTCCTCTAGGCTCCGTTTGGACAGGTGCACACCATTTCTTTTTTTAGTGTTATTATTTTTTGAGAGACAGAGGGTGCAAGCAGGGGAGGGGCGGGGAAGGCAGAGGATCCAAAGCAGGCTCCGTGCTGACAGCACAGAGCCCGACATGGGGCTCGAACTCACAAACCACAAGATCATGACCTGAGCCAAAGTCGGATGCTCAACCAGCCGAGCCACCCAGGTGCCCCAAGTGGGCACATTGTCTCAACCAAAACTTAAGACACATGATCTGCAAACAAAGCATTACTTCCGGGGACATCAGAGTTCTGTAAACCTCAGCGCGTTTTGTGGAAGGCGGCGAGAGGAGGCGCAGGGGTGAAGAGAAGGAACCGCTGGCCTCTGTGAAGGGACGGGCTTCTCCGCCCATCTGTCGGGGACCAGAGAGCGAGAGTCCTCCCTCAGCCGCGAGCCGGCATGGGGTGGGCGCATCCAAGGGGACCCCCCCCACGCCAGCGTGGCGGACCCTCTGTCAGGAGCTGTCTGCAGTGCGCGCGGCCCCCGGGCTCTCAGAGAGGGTGCCGAGCTACCCTGAGGGACGTGGGTGCGGCAGGAGCAGCTCTCGAGAGGAAAGGGAGAGGTGCAGGGTGCCCTTCCAGGGGTCTAGGGAAGGTGGCCTGAGGAGGGAGGGCGTTCTGGGGGCCACGTGCAGGAGAGAGACCCCACCACGAAGGGCAGCAAGCCCACAGATGAAGGCTGGTCTCCCCAGGCCTCCCTGCCTCTCCGCCAGGAGGGACGGCGTGTGTCGGTGGGCAAGGCTCTGCAGTGGGGAAGCCTGTCCCAGGGCGGCCTGGTGCACGGTGGCGCGGAGCGGAACTGCCCCCAGAGGCTCCTGCTGGCCCCGCGGGGACCGTCCACGGCGGCCCCAGCCCTCGGCGGGCCTTAGGGAGCGTGCCCCGTGCTGAAAGCATTGTGTGCAGGGCAGCGCACGAGCCTGTCAAAGGTGGACAAGTCCAGCTCTTTACACTCACCCACTGGCGTGGAGGAAGGTCATCAGTAACGCAGGGGTGAGGCGAGGAAGGAAAACTGGAGCCTTCAGAGGCACACAGGATGTGTGTTTACAAGCAGGGAGAGCTTTGCGAAGAGCAAATGCACGATCAGACCCAGGAGACTCAGGCAGATGACAGTCCTCTCCAAATGTCAAACGAGGAACATCCAAGATCGCGAGAGGAAGCCTACTCGGCCAGCAGACCGGAGCGGGGAGTCCCGCGGGTCGGGCCTGGGGGCAGCGCCCTGGTCAACATCCCTCTCCTCCCACCCTGGCTGCCCGACAGATGCCGGGTCCGCGCGCGGGGCACCCGGAGGAGCGGAGGCCCCGCACGACCTGTGAAGGGCTGGGTGACTGAACTCAGAAGTGGTCCCGTACATCTTTTCCCAGAAAGCTAATTTCCTCCAATGGAAGAATCACATTTTCTGTAACAATATGGATGGCGAAGACTTTTATTTCACGTTGGACCTTACACGTAGGACCAGTTTACCACATGGAGCATGTGCTTGAGACAAACCGCACCATGATGGTCCCAGGAGCCGAGGATGGTCACCCAGAGGAGGTGAGCAGGAGATGGGCCCAAGACGTGATGTGGTCTGTACTGGATGGAAGTCTGAGCAGCATCACAGCCATTTCTTTTCTTTTCTTTTTTTTTTTTTTTAATGTTTTATCATTCTTGAGACACAGAGACAGAGCACGAGTGGGGGAGGAGCAGAGAGAGAGGGAGACACAGACTCTGAAACAGGCTCCAGGCTCTGAACTGTCAGCACAGAGCCCGACGCGGGGCGCCAACCAGAAACCGTGAGATCATGACCTGAGCCGAAGTCGGGCGCTTGACCGGCTGAGCCACCAGGCGCCCCTCCAGCTATTTCTTATGGAAGGTAACAGTAATAACGTCCTCTCTTGCGTTAGAAGAGCTACATAATTGGGTTTCTCTTCTCCATCTAATTAGTTATTCTCAAACTTCATTGCTCAAAGTATTTCAGTCTCCATTGGGGTTCTCTGCTTTAGGAGAATTGCTGATAATTAAGGATGGAATCTTCTCTATTAGCAAGGACGACACACTCACAAACGGTCTCCAGTTAGGAAGGGGACTGCTGGGAAAAGTATTCACTCAGGAGTTTTCGTTGTAAAAAATAAAGATGTGAGGGCGCTTGGGCTGCAACATCGGCCACCCCCTGGATCACCAAGGTCCACCGGCCCATCTGGCTGCCGAAGCAGGTGTTCCCTCCCTCCCCCCCCCCCGACTCCACGTGCGTCCCTCCTAAAGCTGCACGTGAAGAGGACCCCTTCCCCTATGGGGGATCTCAGCATAAGGCACATAAGTGGCTGTGTCCCCTGCGGGGACCTCCAGACGGCTCTAGGGTCTCTTTGCGGGAGCACGTGGGGCAGTCCGATTCCGAGACTCCAGACACGGCCAAATAACCTGCTGCTGGTGGCCTGCCTTTCTTAAAGAAAACATAAAACATTTTAAATTTTTTAATGTTTGTTTATTTTTGAGGGAGAGGGAGAGAGAGAACCAAAGAGACAGAGCGTGAGCAGGGGAGGGGCACAGAGAGAGGGAGAGACAGAATCTGAAGCAGCTCCGGGCTCTGAGCTGTCAGCACACAGCCCGATGCGGGGCTCGAACCCTTGGATCGTGAGATCGTGACCTGAGCCAAAGTCGTTAAGCGACTGAGCCCCCCAGGCGCCCCCAAAACCATTTTTAATTTAAAGTTTGAAAATAAACCAACCAGCGAAACTACGTGTGTGGGTATAGGTTTGTGTGTGTGTCCTGTGTACGAGTACTCGGAAAACAGGAAATGGAAGATTCAGAGGTGACTCCATTAGCACATCAGGCCGAGGTTTTAACGTGTGTGATTGCATATGGCATTTGAAGAACGTGAACACGAAACGCAGCTGTAAACCTGGGCTGACCCGATGGCGTCCGACTGAGAGCGGCGCCAGGGGCTTGGGTGACAGACCGGCACCGGGAGTCAGCACCAGGCGCAGCTGGACTGCGCTTCCCTGACTGAAGTTAAGCATTTGGGTGCGTTTTGTAAGTGAAGCGCTTTGTCCCTTTTATTCTATGTGAAGACAGCGAACCAGAAGAATAACCAAAAAGCAGTGTTCCTAGAGTTGCACCTTCCATAAATCCGTAAATCTTATGCTCTAACCAGAAACCAGCATTTCCTGAGAAGCCAAATAGTCAGTTGGAAGGGACGTTCCACCCTGTTTCCGTGTTTTGGGACCATCTCCCCACCCTGGGGCTGCCGTTCTCTCCCACGTTCAAGGACAATGAAAACCTGAGTTCAGGGGCCCCAAACTTTGACACCGAGACACAAGGGGAAACTGGACAAAACCTCAGACTCTCAGCTGCGTGAAGCCTCGTCTTCCGGCCTCAGGCCCTGCGTCTCCAGACGGTGGCCTCCCTGCCTCTGTGTCCGGGGTTTTCTGGGCACGTTGCACGCCTGCAGGCCCACGCCAGGCAGCGGGGCGGAGCGGGGCCCCTGTGCGCGGCGGGCGGCCTCCCAAGCGNTCCCCGCCCCCCGCCTGCCGCAGAGCCCGCCCCACGGCCTTCGCTCCTGAGTCACAGGATGGCGTCCTCGCTGGTGTCGCACAGGGCCGTTGGGAGCACCTGTCCCCCTGTGGGGGACGACAGAGTCTCACAAGCTGTCACGGGGCCTCCGAGGCCGAGGACGCAGGATGGGGCTCGCGGTGGTGGCCCAGCCTGCTGCCCCAAAGCCACCAGGCCCCAGCTCCCGGGGCTTCCTGCCACGAGGTCGCCATTCAGAGCAGCCTCAGGGGGAGTAAATGGGCCCCAGGACGAGGTGCAGAGGCAGCTGCGTGGGCGACCGCCCCGCCCCCGCCCCCGGGCCCTGCCCTTTGGCTTAATTAGGCAACGCTGCAGAAAAGAAGGAGTGAATACCTTTTGTGTCCCCGCAGGCTCCTCGCAGCCCCTCGAATATCCCCTGTGCTTTTCTGCCTCTGAACCTTTGTGCAGACTGCCCCCCTCACACTGAAAGCCCTCCCACTCGGCTTTATCCTTCCAGATCATTCCCATCTGTCAGCCTGCTCAGACCCCACACCCTCACCAAGCCTTCCCGCCCGGCCCAGGATGGCCTGTTCGCTCTCAGCACCAGGACCCTTTCATCGGACCCTTTGTTCTGCCCTGACGTGGCCTCCGGGTGTGCGGCTAGTCCGTCACCACGGGTCCAGTCTGGGGTTCCTTCCCCACCGGTGTGGGCGGCTCCTTCCCGGCCAGGTCCTGCCGTGAGTGTGAGGAGCACCTGAGTCTCCTGAAATGGCAGATCCATGTGACGAAGGCACCTCACCTAGCAGGGGAGTGTTTGGTGCTTGGGAAAAGCCAGCCGACATGTGGCCCTGATATGGGAGCAGCCAGCTGGGGGGCTGGGGGGGGCAGCCTGTGGGCTGCGCCCCCCGACCGTGGCTGGTGACAGCGGCACCCAGAATAGAGCCCCCTGCAGGGAGCACCCGGGACTGAGCCACGTGGCAATGGCAATGTGACGGGTGACGATTACTCATCACCTTTTGGGACCAAGAAGAAAGTTAGAAAGTGACAGGAGTTTCTTGTAGGAAGCAGCCGCTCACGCCTTTGGCCACGTGGGCCCAGGCCGCTCCGAGGAGGCCCAGGGTTTAGTTTTGCTGGACTTGGCGGCTTGGCAGCGTCTGCATCTGAAACGTGCGTGCGGGGCGCTCGAGGCTGGCTCTGTGCTGGAGGTCAGGCGGGACCTGTGAGCCCCGGAGCCATCGCTGGACACTCAGTGGCAGGTCGGGTGCGGGCCTTGGGGCCCAGCTGCTTCAGGGCTCGATTCTGCTGTCGGATCCGCGTGCAGACGCGGCCGGCGGGGCCGTTTGGGGCTGCAGTAGGGGGGTGTCGGGCGTCGGGGGGGGACCGCACGTCAGACGCCCCCCCCCCACCCCGAGTTCTGCTTCGCACAATGGTTGTCAGCTGCGGGCTCCGCAGGGACCTTTACTGAGATGATGTGTTTCCTTCCTCCGTTTTTATCGTCCTGGCTCTTTCCTGACTTCAGTCTGATGTTTATCAAGAGCAGAGCAAGGGGAGAAGGCGACTTTGGTCGCCAAGGAGAGGTGGCCTCTGAGAAGGGCAGGCGCCGCCTATCTGGCCTCGGGTACATGGCGTACAGTTGGACGGAGTCGTGTGTGTGTGTGTGTGTGTGTGGAGCCGCCCGTGTGGACGGCCTGCCACCTGCGGGTCCTGTAAGGCTGGAGGAGTCCCCGAACTG
>NW_027527444.1:4922915-4929599 GCF_008692635.1 Crocuta crocuta | reverse complement strand
GGGCGGGCGGTGGCGGCGGCCTCCCCGCCTGCACTCGACACCCTGGGAGAAAGCCGGCGACGCAGGACGACGTGGCTCAGAGCCCCGGCGGGGGGGCCTGAGGAGCAGAGGGAGGGACCGGCGCCTGCTGGCCCGGGGCCGACGGCGGAGGGAAGCAGCTGTTTTCTCGCCGCAGACTCCTCCGAGGCCCTTCTGGATCTGGAAGAGCGTTGAGGAGTGTTTTCACTTCTATGAGTTAAAATGTGTCTGTATCTTTAAGTTTTATTTTGAGAAAACATCTTGCAAAATGGGGTAAAATTGCTCTGTCTTCCTTGGGAGACTATCACGGCGCTGTGTGGGTTAGGTTACTAACGTGGAACGTCGCACCTGAAGTGACACAGCTGCACGTCCAGCCAGCAGCCACGGGCTGTGGCCCACGTGGTTCTTCGGGCATCAGCAGCGGGGGTGGGGGACAGGGTCCCGGACCTCCAGTTGGGGGGGGCACACCTGCAGGAGCCCTGGAGCCTGGCCTCGGGGCTGCCCTGGAGAAACGTCCCTCCCGCCTGATCCTCCACCCCGGGTTGAAATCCCTGAGCCCTGAGTGGTACCACGGAGGGGGAGGGCCCTGCCCCAAGACAAGCCACGTGCCACAGTCACAGGCTGTGGACTGGGCGCTCCATGCAGGGAACAGGTGTGGCTCTGGCCTGGATGACGGACAGGGCCACTGGGTACCTGCCTTGGCTCTGACCTCCTGGAGGCGGGGAGGGTTCCAGTTCTCACCCAGAGGTGGCCGTGACCCCGAGTCCCCCTCAGCGTGCTGCGAGGGGCTCGGGGGGCCCCGGGATGTCGGGGAGAGCCTTCCAGCGTGCACCGGGCTGGGGCTCGTTTTCCTTTTCCCTGCAGTACTGATCAGATAAGCTATTTATGGTGAGGATATTGACGTGGAACAGCCACGGTAACCAGATCCTGAGTTGCGGTGCCCGTGGGCACACCCGGCCGCCCAGAATGCGCTGCGGCTGCTCCTCGGTTGTGCTCAGTGTAGGAAGAAGGAGCGGCACCCGAACCGCGCTGTGCGCTGCGCAGGGAGAGGTGGTTATACGAGACGTTTTCTTTCCTTTCTGTGCTTTCTCTCCTTAATGAGACGTTGTGGCCGCGTCGGCGATCTGGGGTATTTTCTCCCATGCTCTTCCCCACTGAGCCTTCATCCTAGTGAATGGAGAACTGTATGTATTTGAAACACACCTCGTTTCCGCTTTTCTTATTACAGAAGTCATACATGCTTCATGGGGGGCAGGGATGAGCAAAATTAAAAGCAAAGTAGAAACCTCTGTTCTTCCCGGCAGGCTGGGTGGGTCCTGCCCTTCCGGGTCCTCCTTGCGTCTGCTTCCAAACCAGAGGGTCTGTGGGCCCCGCAGCCCCCGGTTGAACCAGCCGCTCCCAGCTGCCCACGCCCCCGCCGTCCCCACGAGCCGCCTCGTGGGTGCTTTGTGTGCCATTGTTTCTGCGGCACTTGTCGATCCCCGGTGCCCTCGGAGCCGGAGGCCAGTCCCTCCCCAGAGAGGGCCAGGCCCCCCTTCAACGCTTAGTGCTGCGCCCAGGCCGTAATTGGCCCCTCTCCCTGCGCACCCTAATGAACGCCCTCCTCGGTTCTGCCCTGTTACCGCAAAGACGCTCTCCAAACACCCCTGGGGCCCCAGCGGCCCTTTGTGTGCACACCCCGCGGCCCGCGGCTTTGTTCCGATTGTTCCCTGAAAGGTACAAAGAGGTTTTTCTTGAGCCTTTGTCGTCTTGGTCTTTCTTTCCGCGGAATTTGGGAATGACAGGTCTTTTCTCTCCGAGCGATTCCCACTCTGCAATTTCCCCATCAGATGAAGATTTGAGAAGTGAGACATTTGCATTATTATGTGTACGGATGGATTTCTGCCCCCAGAATCCTATTCAACTTATTTTGCAAATTGTGTTACAAAGAAGTATAAAATAGTTTGAGGCTCTGCGGGAATAGCCCAGGGGCTCAGCTGCAAGGGTAGCCGAGGGCAGGCAGCGCGGGAGGTCAGCACGCTGTACAGACCTGTCCCCCATCCGGCACCCGGCACCCCAAGGGTTCCACAGCCAGCACCCAGCACCCCAAAGTTCCTCAGCCACCACCCGGCACCCCAAGGGTTCCTCAGCCAGCACCCAGCACCCCAAGTGTTCCTCAGCCGGCACCCAGCACCCCAAAGATTCCTTAGCCGGGACCCAGCACCCCAAGTGTTCCTCAGCCGACACCCGGCACCCCAAGGGTTCCCCAGCTCGCACTCCAAGAGTTCCTCAGCCAGCACTAGGCAACCCAAGGGCTCCTCACCAGTACCCCAAGTATTCCCCAGCCGGCACCCCAAAGGTCCCCTGGCTGGCACCTGGCATCCCAAGGGTTCCTCGGCCGGCACCCGGCACTTCAAGGGTTCCCCAGGTACCCAGCACCCCAAGGGTTCACTCTGATGTGTAGAGCTCTCTGGGCTTGAGCAAACGCTGTGCTGACCTGAGGGGTCCTGCCCTGAGGTCCGGGGGCCCGTGGGTGCTCATGAGTGGCGGGCCCGGCCATGACACGGTGCCTGTGGGCTCTGGACATGCTGGAGGCAGCCCAGCACCACCCAGAGGCCAAGGTTCGAATGTGCTTGGAGAGTTTGTGAGCATTTGGGTGCAGGCACTCGAGTTCTGCTTTCCTGACAAACCAGGAACCTTCCAGATACTTTAAATAGTACAGCACTGACTTTGGGATCGAGCACTTAAATTTGTGGGACTGAAAACACTCTTCTTTTTAAAATGTTTTTTTAACATTTTTATTTATTTTTGAGAGAGAGAGAGAGAGAGAGAGAGAGCAGGGGAGGGGCAGAGAGAGGGAGACACAGAATCTGAAGCAGCTCCAGGCTCTGAGCTGTTAGCACAGAGCCCAACATGGGGCTGAACCCACAAACCATGAGATCATGATCTGAGCCCAAGTCGGTCGCTTAACCAACTGAGCCTCCAGGTGCCCCACACTCTTCTTTTTTAGAGGTCGCGTTACTCTGGTTGCTACAGGAAGGATGGGGAGAGAGGCCCCTTGCTGAAGACTGTGGTCCGTTGTCACACTGGGTTCCACGTGGCCCGTGGTGCCATGGTCCAGCCGGGGTGGCCTTGGGGCCTAACCTGGTGTCCTGATCTCCTGTGCTCTCACACGAAGGAGGCTCTTCAGGGAGCCGGGTGGCCCAGCGTCCCGTCCTCACCTCTGCAGGGAGCTGGGTGGCCCACCAGCGGCAGCTGCTCAGTGCCTCGTCCACGCCCACCCACCACGTCGGCCCCACCGGCTCCAGACGCTGTCACCACCCCCTCTGCAGGCCTCGAAACTGAGACTTAGAACTGGGCAACGTACGCAGAGCCACGCAGCCAGGCCGTGGCTGAGCTGGGGTTCCAACCGCTGCGACCTGGGCCCGTGGTCCTTGCCGTCGGCCTCCGGTCATGACTGCAGGCTGGGGTCCGCCTGTGGCCTGCGCTCTCCAGCACTGATGGGTTTGTCTTTCTGCGCGGGACTTCCCCTGGGACACTAGCCGCCTAGCGCGCGTGCTTCCCAAGGGCAGGGGCTCACCGAGCGTCGACAGCGGCCGCTGCGGGGATCGCCTGCAAATCCGTGCGCCTCGTCCCCTCAGGAACGTGAGCTGCTCTACATCTGTTTTCCTTAAGAACTTCCTGCACACCTGGGGGCGGAGGGTTGACCGCCAAGAAGGTACAGAGCACGTATGCTAACTGAGTAGATCTCTCCGGAAAGCCCCCTCTCCAGAGGTGGACGTCCTGAGGACGCAGAGCACCGAGTCCAAAATACGTGATTTCCCCCTTTGCTTCCTGGGAGACAAACCTTTAACTCACACGTGCGCTGGCATCTCCTTTGCTAACACACAGGCACTGGATGAGAAAACAGATTTGGTGACGCTCCCAGGGGGTGACTTACGGACCCGCAGTGAGCCGTCTGGTCGAGAGGGCGCAGACCATGTGTGCAGAGGACACAGCAGAGTAGGTCTGCATCCCGGGCGCACGGTGCTCCGCGGCGTAAGTGGGCGAGGACGGGCCACGTAAGGAGCCGTTTGGAGGGGGTTGTGTGGCTGGCTGGCCCCACGTGAGAGTCTGTGACCAAAAAATTCATTTGATTAGACCCGCCCTCTTCTTCCTTCCTAATTAACTGCCCCCTGGTCGTTGAACCACATGAATTCCCACACGAAGATTGTGATTGTCCTATAAACTCGGGGGTCGAGCTGAACACTCAGGACCACGTTCATCAAAGCGGTAATTTGGACGTTGAAGTGGAGTTGGGCTGGATCTTAAACATGAGATTTGCACTTTCTGGTAAGGGCTCTGGAAGGTGCCGCACAACCGTTTCCAGTGAAGACATGTTTGGGAGAAATCTCTCCTGTGCTCAGGGCAGAGTCACGCCGGACGCTGGAATGCCCGGGGTCCCTGAGTGGATGTCGCATTCCAGAAGGCACCACGGAGTTTGCATTGTTGCCAATGCTGTCGATGGGCCTGCTCTCCTACGCTCCCCTTTTGCGGCATCCGTAGCCTGACCCAGGGAACTTGCTGGGTCATAACGAAAGAAAGCCGAGCCTCGTCGACCTGGGCTCCCGGCTGCTTCCGGAGCACACCTGCGCCCTGCCCTGGGCACGGTCGGTACTCTGCGCACCTTCAGGGCCCCCACAGGCGGCCCTGGGCCTGTATTTTACCACGGAGCACTCCTGGTGACGGGTGTGTGTCACTGGCCGTCTGAGTGTCTGCTCGTCCCACGTAGGCCCCACGTGAGCCTGAGAGCTAATGGAGGCCACTCACAGCCGGGAAGTGCCCTGCTCCGATACGGCTCCGTGTGGCAGGAACTAGAGCCGTAAGCCTCACAGAACATTCTAAATAAAGGCCTGCACCCACGGCACAGCTGAACTGCTGCCGCAGGGGCCGGAGGCTCAGGCCTCCACCCCCTCTCTTGGACCTGGATTGTCCTCTTCCGTGTAGATGAGACTTTCAGATGAACAATGTGGTGTCACCCAGGCCAGTCTGGGGAGGGCGCAGGGGCCAGACGGCGGTGCTGCGAGCCCCAGCCACGCCACGTGGGTCAGGTGGTGGTCTGCGTCTTGTCTCTTAAAGCGGAGCTCGGGTGTCCTCAGGAAATGTTGGTTTTAAAGTAGCAGTAAGGAGGGGCACCTGGGTGACCTGGTCGTTGAGCGTCCAGCTCTTGACCTCGGCTCAGGTCATGATCTCACAGTTCGTGGGATCAAGCCCCACATCAGGCTCCTTGCTGACAGTGTAGAGCCTGCTTGGGATTCTCTCTCCTTCTCTCTGCCCCGCCTCCATTATCTCTTTCTCTCTGACTCTCAAAAATAAATAAAATTTAAAAAAATAAAAATATTATAAAATGAGGTAAGAGCACAGAGACTGGTCAGAATACAGGATTTCTATCACTAATTTTCAAGCCATAGTCAACCTGAAGCACTAATTAGGGGGGCACATGGTGGTTCCCCCAGAGATCTCTCCCATGGTCAGAGAAGCCTCCCTGGGGGCATCCGGAGCTGACCTGGCAGCTAGGGGGAGAGGGGGACGCAGATTCCTCCTGTGGGGGCTCACAGTCAGGGTCCCAGAGCAGCCTGGCCTGTGTCCCCTCCTGGTGGGTGTGTTCATCCGACCCAGTGGTTGAAACAGATGGGCACAGAGGGGCATCGGAGGCTGGGGCTGGCCCCTCGTGGTCTGTGGGCCGCATGGGCCGTGCTCTCCCGGGGCTCTTACAGGTGTGTCCACACCTCTGCTGCCGTGACGCTCACGCGGCGACCCCGTGTTGTGGGGCCAGCACGCGGTGCAACTCCCGGGTCTCACGTTAGGGAGATGAGGCGGGGGAGGGTAAGCTGTTTGCCCGAGGTCACAGGAGTGGCGACCCCTGGCCGCTGCTCCCTCCCCAGTGCCCAGCTCGGACCCCAGCTCAACGGAAGCCGCCAAGCAGACCCCAAGGATGCCACTCGGAACAGCTGGCCCCCCCGCGGGTCCTGCGCGGACCTCAGCCACGATGCCCACGTCTCCGCAACAGTGGGCTTGTGGGACGTGGGACGGGAAGGGAAGGTGGGCGCAGGGGCCGCAGGTGAGTGGCGGCTTCCCTTGGGGCCTCACCCCTGACCGGCGTCCCCACCTGCACAGACCACCTCACTTGCCGTCTGTGCTTCCCAGACAGAACGCCGACAGCCGCAGGCAGCCCGGAGACTGGGAATGCGGGCGCCACAGCCAGTGGGGAGCTGTGGCCGGGCCGTTCTTCCGATTTTTCCCCTCTGCGGGGAACCGCGCCCACTTGGAGACTGTAGCCCCTCCGGGTCCTGAGCCTTCTCCCACAACGCCTGGCTGAGCCCACCGCCCACTCTGCAGCTTCCCATCCGGGAGGCCCCTGCCCACCGGCTCCCATTCCCCAGATCCCCAAACAGCTCTGGGCTGGACCATGAGCACAGGGCGGGGGGGCGGGGGTCAGGGCCGGGCTCGTCTCCCCACAGTTATTCCTGGCATCCAGGAGCGGCGTGTGAGGCCAGCCGGGTGCTGGCTGGGGGCACGGGGAGAGCACAGCTGAGTGCAGCCACCCGTCAGCCCGCGTCAGGGTCGGGCTGGCCCCCACAGACCGGGGGCTGTGAGGCCTCAAGTGCGCAGTGGCCTCAAATCCAAGAACCTACTTCTGAAGCCACC
>NW_027527444.1:4857826-4922873 GCF_008692635.1 Crocuta crocuta | reverse complement strand
CGCCCCCCCCCCCCCCCCCTCAGAGACACTGGTCCTAGCTGCTGGCTGTGCTCTTCACGCAGAACCTGGACAGCAGTGGTTCAAAATCAAGGTCCCAGCTGACCAGGTGGCCCGTGTCTTTACCTGTATGTAGAGAATGTGGTGGGAGAAGCCAGGGCCCCTGGCACCCCCCGGCCTGGCCGGGGCTGCTCCCTCACTCTTGGGCTGGCCTCTCTCCAGCCCAGGCGCCCGGGGGGTGGGTGTGCACTGCCCTGGGACGCAGGCCGGGACCACATCTTGGAGCCTTCTCTCTGTCTGCAAGAATTCCGTTGGCTTCTTAAAATTATTTTTTCATGTTTATTTTTGAGAGACAGAGTGCAAGTTGGGGAGGGGCAGAGAGAGAGGGAGACACAGAATCGGAAGCAGCTCCAGGCTCCGAGCTGTCAGCACAGAGCCCGACATGGGGCTCGAACCCACGAACCGTGAGATCATGACCTGAGCCGAAGTCGGACGTTTAACCAACTGAACACCCCTGTGCCCCAAGAACCCTCTGTTTTCAAGGACCCACAGGCAGCACCAGCATGGAGCGGCGCCGCAGCACTTCGGCCCCAGGTCGCAGCCCCGCACCGTCCACGGAGCCTCCGGTCAGCTGCTAAGTCAAAGTGCCGAAGGCCGAGTCTGACCAACGACCACTGCCTCTCCCGGCTCCAGGGTTCTGTGACTTCTCTGGAAGTATCTTTGAACTCGCTGAGCCCTTGGGACTGTTTGTTTTTGTTGTGTGAACGTTCGCGCTGCCTGCTGAGCAATGACGGGAGACTTTCCCTGCGGCCACCATGGGCATCTCACGGTAACAAGGCCAGTACTGCCACTTGAAGAGTGGAAACGCCTGGAGACCTTGAGTGACGCACCCCGTCCCTGGAGGCTGTGTGGCCTCCCTCGAGGAGAGAGCCCGTGGTCACCTCCATCCCCGCACGGTCCTGGGGGGCACCCGGCTGCGGTGGCGTTTGTTTCTTAGTGACCAAATCATGGCCATCTCAAATCTGCGTCCCCGGGGCGCTCCTTCCTGGACGCATCTTCTGCGCCCTCCGGGCCTGCGGTGGAGTTGCCTGGAGGTTCCGGTCGGACTTACTACTTACTCTGCAGGTGATTGTCCCCCGTGGGAAAGAAGTGCTTACTGACACCATCTCTCTTATTAAAAGTAGCCACTGTTTCTGTGGCTGCGGCTTGTTTGTTTTTAAGATTATGAGAAACCTAGCTGGATTTTTTAACAAACTCATCGTGTGAAAGCCGTGTGTGCGCCAGACAGCACTGGGGATGGTGGCCAGATGCAGGGGACGCGCAGTGGCGCCCCCCCACCCCCCGCCACCCTCACGGCGGCCTGTGTCTGACGTTCCCCTGGCTCTTTGGGACGCCCACAGCCCTGCTCCCCGAGACCCACGGCTCTGGCTGGCGGAGGGTTTGTGCGGCGCGGGGCTCTGTCCCGGCTCCGGGCCCACGTGTCGTGCCTTCCCTGGGAGCTGCGCCCAGAGAGCTCTCCCTATGGTGGCTGCTGCCTTACGAAGGTCTCCAACACTGAGGAAAATGGCAGCCGCGCGGAAGGTTCGGGAAAACACGTGAGCGTTGTGTGGGTGCGTGGAGCTGGTGGGGGCGGCGCTGGGAGGGAGCAGCACTGGGAGGCCGACAGCTTTGGAGCGTCTGGCCCCGCGAAGGCATGTTTAATTCCTGTCCTGGGCTCCCATTCGTTTACGGACTCTGTCCTGGTGTCGTTAGTTTGATGGCTCCAGTTACAGTGATGTTTCCGGGGGCAGAAGGTGGAAGTCNCCACCGGGTCCCCGTCTCTGAGTGCCGCGTGTGCCCAGTGCAGAGCCGCGAGGACCCTGCAGTGACGGAACAGAAGCTCAGTCCCCCGGAGATTTTCCTTTACATCTGGAAGCTTAGTCTTTGGGAGTCTGGTCAGAGAAGCAAACCCTTTTCTATTAACCACATACTTTACTTTTTATATGTGATTTTATTTGTTACCTCCTGCGTGGGCTCTTACCTGCTGGGGGAAAGGGGGGAGCCACACAGCGGTTGTTACCCCCCACCCCCCAATGCCTGACCGCAGTAGCAACCTCAGAGCGCAGTCACACCCTTCCCTGCCTCTGTGACCCGTCTTCTGAGGAGGAAGGAAGGAGGCCTAACTCAGCCTGCACGTTGCATGGTCCTGAGGCTGGTCCAGTGTCACCGCGAAGCTCGGTCCAGGGGCCTTTTTGTGAATGTGTGTGTGTATCTGTGTCTGCAGTGTACATATGCGTATGTGCGCACGTGTGCACAGATGTGTGTATGTGTGTGTATCTGTGTCTGCAGTGTACATATGTGTATGTGTGCGCGTGTGCACAGATGTGTGTATGTGTATCTGTGTCTGCAGTGTACATGTGTGTATGTGCACGTGTGCGCAGATATGTGTGTGTATCTGTGTCTGCAGTGTACATATGTGTATGTGCGCACGTGTGCACAGATGTGTGTATGTATCTGTGTTTGCAGTGTACATATGTGTGTGTGCACGTGTGCACAGATGTGTGTATGTGTGTGTGTATCTGTGTATTGTGTGTGTGTACATGTACGTGTGTGTGCTGTGTGCATGTGCGTGCCCGCAGGGGAGACCCCCGCGTGCCCCTAGGTGCGCAGGCCGGGCCGGGCAGGGGGGAGGCCGCGGCCGCTGGGCAGCACTAACGCCCTCGCTGTCCCCCAGGAGCTGTGCCGGCAGCGCATGGCCACGCGCACGTCGGAGCGCCCGGAGGGCCCGCACACGGCCCGCATCAACAGCGTCTCGTCCCAGTTCAGTGACGGGCCGGCGCCCAGCCCCTCTGCGCGGAGCAGCACATCATCCTGGTCAGAGGAGCCGGTGCAGCCGCACATGGACATCTCCACCGGCCACATGGTCCTGGTAAGGCTCGCGTCCTCNCCCCCCCGGCCCCCCAGGTCCCATCCCTCACACACCCGCCACTTCAGAGCCGTCAGCAGCAAGCCCGCCTGCCGGGCAGCTGGCCGGCCAGAAACGACGACCTGGAAAGTCCAGACAATGCCCACCCAGCCCTCCCAGGTGAAGAGAGGATGAGACTGTGTGGCCGCGGGGTCTCCCCCAGTCTTGTGCCTAGAGTGCACGCGCACCCTGGGTGTCTTGTTTTCAGTGGACGCCTACTGCGTGCACTGCCGTCATCCATCACTCGTGGCGTCTTCCCCTCTGGAGTGGCTGCCAAGTGTGGGTTGGGTCGATGAGTGTCCCTCACCTGCTGCTTCCGGGCACAGGTGGGGGCATGGAGCCCAGCTTTTTTGTAAGAAGAGGCCCTGGAGGCCCTGGGTGGAAGCCTCCGCTGTGGGGCCCTCCCTCCACGCTTCGGGGGACAAACTGTCCCCATCCCGTCTTTCCCCAAACTGAGTGTCGTCCTCGAGGCCCCGGGCGTGGAGAGGCCGTGCACGGCGCTCAGTCCAGAGTTGGGGTGAGTCTCCTCTTACGTGACGGGTTTTCCCCTGGAAGTTCAGGCTGCAAGTCTTCTGCTTGCAGAGCTAACACGCGGCCGCTAGCCGTGACCTCCCGGGGACCATTCCAGCGACGAGAAGCGAGCCCTGGACTGTGGCCCGTGACACGGGAACACACCCCAGATCCGGGCAGTGTTTTTCATGGTCTGGTCTACGTCCCCGTGCCTGTGTGGGACGGGCCCTACAAGTGGTGCTTGTTGTCTCGAAACACTCATCTGCTCACCGACAGGGTAGTGAGACGGCAGTGCACCAGCAGCCTCGTCCACTCCAGCTGCCACAGCAAACTCCGCAAGGTTCCGGCCCCCAGAGTCCCGGGGGCTGGACGTCCAAGATGGAGGAACTGCAGTTGGGTATCTGGGGAGGCCCCTTCCCTTCGCAGCCAGAACCTTCTTCCACGGCCACCCGCCTCCTGGGAGGGGCTCCGGTGGCNCCCCCCTCATTCCCACTCCCGGTTCCTGCCCCAGCCTTTCCCCCCGCACCCTCACCCTTGGTGGAAACGGGGTCTGTGTATGGGGCTCTCAGCACTTGCTGCCTCATGCAGGGTCCTGACTGGGTCCTTTGACCCAGCCTGACGTGTGGGTTCAGGCCCTGCATCATCCTGCCCCGCGTGTCTGTATCCCAAGCACCCCCTGTGCAGACCCCAGAAGCCTGCAGCCATTGGCCCAAGTGAGCCAGGAGCATTTTCACAAAAATTCTCACCCACTAAAAGCAGGTAAAATGACTCACCCTTTAGGCCCTCAAGCCGTAGTCTGTTCTCGTGGGGAACGCGGAAGGCCACAGAGCACACTGGGCTAGGCCAGAGTCACGGCCAACAGTAACTGGCGCTCTTGTTACTGGTTCACGGATGGCCCTCCCCCTCCCTAGCACGGCCTGTAGAAACCTGGCGGTCCGAACCTCAGGAATGTGCCGGAATGCCTGACCTTCTAACTCGTTAAGCCTACAAGGAAGGTCATTCTGAGGTGATCAGTCAGCTCGACCCTGCGTAATGAAAGGTCCGTGTTTACCAGACAGCTACACAGCGACCTTCCTGAAGTCCACACGAAGCGCTCGAGGACCATCCGATAAACGACACAAAGTCCAGGCAGATCCCAGGGAGCAGCCGTTCCGATGCCCGCTGCTCCCCGCGCCTCGTGCAGATGCGACATTGTACATCACGGGGAGGATGAGACCCACGGCAGAGCTGTTTACATCGGGACAAGGGGTGGAAGCAAGGAGCACCCCACACAGTAGGGAGGGCGTCGGCCAAGGTGTCGGGAAAGCATACGAATCACGAAAACCCGCGGCCAGGGTGCGAAACTGGAACGTTCTCTTCAGCAAAGGATGGAATGCATATTTGAAGGAATATGTGACATGGGAAGTCAAGCCAGATGTCCGTCCCTGGTGTCCAAGTACCAACCATCAGGAGCAGCTGACCTAGGGGCGGGGCTGACATGGGCCGGGCTCACCTGAGGGTGGGGCTCGCCTGGGAAGCAGGTTGACCTAGCGTGAGGCTCCTCCGGGGGAATCAGGCTCAGCTGGGCTTGTCCCCTGGTCACTTTCTGCTGTAGAGTCCGGGGCTTCCTGTGCAAGGTGCTGTGAGCTCCTGCCCGGAAGGCACAGGAAGAGAACTCTAGAAATAAATGCCCCACCCAACGAGCTGGTCTTCCTGCGCAGACCGGGGCCATCAGAGCTGCCCTGCTGGGGCACCGAAGGGTCAGCTCAAGATAGGGGTCCTGGGAGGCCGGGTATGTGGACCCCAGCCTTTGTGGCGCTGAGGGAGGCGGTGCTGGGTCTGGGTCCCACGAGCTTGAGCCACGGCCGGGTGGGGAGTGGGGGCACCGTGAGATTCCCAGATGGAATGAGATTCTGAAGAACGTTTGCAGGGCAGCAGGGTGGTGCTTCCTCAGGACCCCTGCAGAGCTCTAGAGAACAAGGGGCCCCTGACTATCGTGAGCATTGCTGTGTCTGGAACGTGTGATGGGGGTGCCGGAGGGAAGGCATCGCCTTTGGACTTGGCAGTTAGGAAGGTCGTTTGCATATCACGTGTGTTCCCAGAGGCGGGAGTGTGGTGCTCTGTAGATGCCAAGAGCAGGTCAGGGTCCGGAGACCCGAGGACACGGGCGCCTGCTGCGAAGCAGGTGTAACAGAGAACGCGCGGCCGCGAGAACGCATGAGGAGCGGCCAGGATGCGTCTACGCCAGCCTCCTGCCCTTCTGCACAGGCTGGAAGGCCGGGGAGCAGTGTGCAGGGAGCAGACACACGGACGGAAAGTTGGCTTGGTGCTGTCCCCATTACGACTGAAGGAACAGAGATCCGAATTCAGGAAAACATCGCTGGATGGTCTCATAAACACGCCTCTGCCCATGTTGAGGGTCAGTCATGCTGTGATTGCCCTTCGCCCTCCAAGAGCGAGAGGCAGGAATGGGCGTCACTGCACATTCACGCAGCAGCCACAGCTCAGACCCCGAGAGGTGGGAGCCGACGGCAGCCCCGTCCCCCGGGTGAGGACGCCGCCGCCGAGTGCTGGGGTGAATGCACAAAAGTGCGGGTCCCCCCACCGGGAAGGTCTACAGGCTTCCCCAGGGAGAAGACAGGAGCGAGCTGACGGAGCAGGTTTGGTGGCTGGCGGCTGCGGAGAGACGTGTGTGCAGGGGAGCAGGGGAGGTGTGCGCAGGGGAGGGGAGAGGCGTGCACCGCTCCCCTCCCGCCACACCCAGTGCTCCCCCAGCATTGCCCCCGTGTCTCTGACCACCTGCCTCCCACCAGCCCAGGGTGTCACCCACGGCACGAGTCCCTTGCCCACGTAGGCGGGCGGCCCAGAGACGCTGGGCTGGAAGCCACTGGGGCAGCCTCGGCGCCTTCATCTTGAGAACTGGCACTTGCCGCTCTTCCTGAAAGGACTTGGTTCTGTGGCCCCTGGCGGCCCTCCTCCCGTGGCCCTGCTCTCAGAGACCCGGGGGAGCACACACGGCTCGGTGGCCCGTGTCCTCACGGTGACGGTGGCCGGCGCCTCCCCCAGAGCCATCACTAGTGCAGGCTTTCTGTGACAAGCAGGTAGTAGCTGCACAGAGCCCAGCGCTGCCACGGGACCCTGCGCCTGGGAGACGGCTCCACGTGAGGGTACATGACTCTGCTCCTCGTAACAGCCCGTGGTTTTCCGTTACTCGGCGCACGACAGTTTGTTTTCTGCTGCTCAGGGTAACAGCTTTCACCCGCAGATTTTCAGATGACACGGCTCTACAAGACCCCAGGTCATTGAGGATGCCTCCCGTTTACTTCGAGAGGTCCTGGCAAACTTCCTGCCCGAATGTCTGACTGATGGGCCCTCCCACTGATGGAAGCCGGTGCCTGTGTCCCCGGACACAGCCGTGGGCACTGGGCGGCCTCCGTCTTTCCCACTGTTGCGTGCACGTGCTATTTTAAAGCATTTTTAATTTACATTTCTCTCGTCGTGGGTCCGATGGGGCAACCTTTCCTGCATTTGGGAGCCATGTACCATTCCTTCCAGAAGTGTCCCTCAGGGCCTGCCGGNAGGTCAGGGTCCGGAGACCCGAGGACACGGGCGCCTGCTGCGAAGCAGGTGTAACAGAGAACGCGCGGCCGCGAGAACGCATGAGGAGCGGCCAGGATGCGTCTACGCCAGCCTCCTGCCCTTCTGCACAGGCTGGAAGGCCGGGGAGCAGTGTGCAGGGAGCAGACACACGGACGGAAAGTTGGCTTGGTGCTGTCCCCATTACGACTGAAGGAACAGAGATCCGAATTCAGGAAAACATCGCTGGATGGTCTCATAAACACGCCTCTGCCCATGTTGAGGGTCAGTCATGCTGTGATTGCCCTTCGCCCTCCAAGAGCGAGAGGCAGGAATGGGCGTCACTGCACATTCACGCAGCAGCCACAGCTCAGACCCCGAGAGGTGGGAGCCGACGGCAGCCCCGTCCCCCGGGTGAGGACGCCGCCGCCGAGTGCTGGGGTGAATGCACAAAAGTGCGGGTCCCCCCACCGGGAAGGTCTACAGGCTTCCCCAGGGAGAAGACAGGAGCGAGCTGACGGAGCAGGTTTGGTGGCTGGCGGCTGCGGAGAGACGTGTGTGCAGGGGAGCAGGGGAGGTGTGCGCAGGGGAGGGGAGAGGCGTGCACCGCTCCCCTCCCGCCACACCCAGTGCTCCCCCAGCATTGCCCCCGTGTCTCTGACCACCTGCCTCCCACCAGCCCAGGGTGTCACCCACGGCACGAGTCCCTTGCCCACGTAGGCGGGCGGCCCAGAGACGCTGGGCTGGAAGCCACTGGGGCAGCCTCGGCGCCTTCATCTTGAGAACTGGCACTTGCCGCTCTTCCTGAAAGGACTTGGTTCTGTGGCCCCTGGCGGCCCTCCTCCCGTGGCCCTGCTCTCAGAGACCCGGGGGAGCACACACGGCTCGGTGGCCCGTGTCCTCACGGTGACGGTGGCCGGCGCCTCCCCCAGAGCCATCACTAGTGCAGGCTTTCTGTGACAAGCAGGTAGTAGCTGCACAGAGCCCAGCGCTGCCACGGGACCCTGCGCCTGGGAGACGGCTCCACGTGAGGGTACATGACTCTGCTCCTCGTAACAGCCCGTGGTTTTCCGTTACTCGGCGCACGACAGTTTGTTTTCTGCTGCTCAGGGTAACAGCTTTCACCCGCAGATTTTCAGATGACACGGCTCTACAAGACCCCAGGTCATTGAGGATGCCTCCCGTTTACTTCGAGAGGTCCTGGCAAACTTCCTGCCCGAATGTCTGACTGATGGGCCCTCCCACCAGCTACGTGGAAGCCGGTGCCTGTGTCCCCGGACACAGCCGTGGGCACTGGGCGGCCTCCGTCTTTCCCACTGTTGCGTGCACGTGCTATTTTAAAGCATTTTTAATTTACATTTCTCTCGTCGTGGGTCCGATGGGGCAACCTTTCCTGCATTTGGGAGCCATGTACCATTCCTTCCAGAAGTGTCCCTCAGGGCCTGCCGGTCCACCGGCTTCCACTGCCCACGTGTAGCCACCATTTACGTGGTACAAGCCACGGATGCTGGCAAGAGTTCACCAAACTCGACGTTGTGGTGACACCAAGTCAGTCTCGCCCCACCTCCGTGCGCCCGATGAGGCACCCATGCGAGAGGCTCTGATAGCGACCAGTTTGGGTAAATTTCAGTGAGAACAGAAAAGAACTGTCTGAAAAGTCTCCCTGCGACAAAGGTTCGCGCTGCCGCAGGGGAGGCAGGCTCATGCCTCAGAGCCGCGTTTCCTACGCATACGATCCGTGGGCCAGGGCCGCGAGCCGGGCGCCGAGCAGGGGTGTCCTGCGCCATGACAGCGGTAAGAGGAGCCCAAGGGGCATGAGGGCCGGGCTGCTGTGGGGTCTTTGGGCCTCCAGGGACCCGTCCTGGGCAACACACTCGTGCCCCCTCGCAGTCCCCGAGGCCGGGGCCCCCGGGGCCTCCCTCCCCACGCGTGGATGCCGTCTTCTCCCGCGTCCTCGCTGGCCCCCCCTCTGTGTGTCTGTGTCCGGGACACCAGTCACACCGGATCAGGCCCCCCCACCTCCCTTTACCTTAATCACCGCACGAAGCCCCCATCCCCAAATACGGTTGCGTCCTGAGTTGGGGGGTTGGGGCTTCTGCACAGGAATGTGGGGGCGCAGTGAGCCCATGACAGGGGCTGGCACTTGAACTACCCCACGTCCTGCAGCTTGAAGCAGGTGACAGGCCGCTGTCTCTCCTGTCGCGTCCTCCCTGCGCCGCAGGGGCTCAGCGAGCGGGAACACTGCCCCCTCCCCACGGCCGGCTCAGGAGGCTCCTCCGGCAGCTGGGACACTGGCCACTCTCAGTGGCTTGGTTTTGACACAAGGCAGAGAGTGTCATTTCTGTTGTCCAGTCTTTACTGGGGGCATGGGTTATTTATTGTATGTTTGAAGGGGAGTGATTTGCCTTGTTATTTTTAAAAATCTGCTTTACTGTTTAAAACACTAGGATGACGCTAGAATGCTCTCCCGGCTTGTTAGAATTTCTTGTCATGAGGTAAAACACCGTGAGTAAAGTCATGTGTCCAATTATATTTGTTGAGTTAAATAATCAAACAGTAAATTTGGTAGCTAGTAAGTCTGTGAGGCAAAGAAATTGAAACTGATGCCCAAAATAGGGCGTGGGACACATTCATTCCTATACATACGCACGGGAAATGTCTCCTGAGTGCACAGTGACCTGCTTGGACTTCCCCCGACTGCCCTGACGGGAAAAGCCATGAGAAGATGTGTGTCCTTCTGGCCCCTTCGGTCACCCCAAGACCTTCTAGATTTGCAGGAAGGGTTCAGGGGAGTGAGGGGCAACAGGAGCATTGCAGGCCCAAGATGGAGTAGTGGATGGCTCATGTTCAAATGAGCGTGCAAAACTAACAATATGTAAAAACTAGTTTTTGAAATTGCATTAAACCTGCGGTTCCACAAATGAGGCATGCATGGGCGAGCTGCACTGACTTTTGCCCACCTTCGTATCCTCAGCGTCTGGCTCAGCTCTCACACATAGCAGGTGTTGAATTAAATTGTCTGAATGCCCGAGTGAAGCAGATGGTACGTGTTTCGCCCCTGAGAAGTTTGCCATCTATCTGAAATGAGAAGGGCTTAATATCTGGAAAACACTGGGCGCGGCCAAATGCCAAATCGAGCTCTTTTACGGGAAGACTTCTTCATCCTTCGTGAAGGCATGGGGTGGCGGGGGAGACTGAGGAGGTTCTGGGCGCAGTCTTGGTCGAGGAGGGAGCAGCTCTCTGGGTGGGCGGGAGACAGAGTGGGCAAGGGGACCGCCCTTCGGAGCCCCGGAGTCAGTGCCCAGGCTGGAGTGGACGGCGGGTGAAAGAGGAGGCTAGTGCGACCTGGCCGCACACCGCACTCGAGTGTGTGCCTGATCTATACGCAAGCACTGCGGTTTCTGGAACAGGAAGAGCGACAGCCATTTATTCACTTGTTCTCTTACTTGTGTCCATTTGCTGGAAGGTGAGAGAATATATGTGACCAGCAAGCCAGGGACGGACAGGGTCAAGGCCACTGTTCTCTGATGTGTGTCTGAAAATGATTTTACTTAACTGTCACAGTTGCATAATAGATTAGCCAATGGTCAAATTCTAGTTAATTTTTTCTCATTACTTTAAAAATGCTGTTTTCTCTGGCACGGCAGCTGTTGAGAAGGCCGTTTGTGACTGCCCCAATGGCGGCTCCTTTGGGGCTCACTCTGCTTTCTTCCTGAATCATACACCTTTGTCGTTCTGGGATCTCGCCGGGCCCTGTCTTGGTGCAGACCTATTTTATTCTTATTCTGCTCCAGCTTTACTGCGTTCCTACATCGGAGAGTCCCTGTCCTGCAGCAGTTCACGGGAATGACCAGCCATTCACAATTTGCACTGACCATCTGTGTTCTCTCCTCTGGCGGGTGCACACGGCATCCACGCCCCCACGGTCCTCCGTCTTCCACGCTTCCTCTCGTGTCCCTCCGTCCTGCCCCCCAGGGGATGTCCTCAGGTCCATTGTCCGGTTCGCAGTGTCTCTCTTCCGCAGTGTCTAATCGACATGTGGCCTGTCCACTGCATTAATAATTACAAGGAGCATATTTTTCATCTGTAGTTGTTCTACTTATTCTTTTTTGAATCTGCCGCCATATTGTTCGTACGCTGTCGATCCTCACTACACTGCCTTCAGTCATTAAAGATGCATTATTTGATTGTTTCTATCTAATGCTTCTATCATCTAGGTTCTTATGACTCTGATCCTGCTCTTTGATGTATTTGCTGACTTGCTTATGAGGGCTTCTCATCTGGTGGGTTCTGTAATTTCTATCTTTTGTGGTTTTGTGTAGCTGCACTGAGGATGTTTAACTGGAGAGAGGTTCTGAGGTCATTTGGCCATACACTCTGGGCTACCATCAAACCAGGACCATCATTTTATCAATTCCTCACCTGGAGATTTTTAGACCACCCGCATACTGTAACTTTGAGCCTCAGTCCTAGGTGAGGCCAGTGATCTGAACGCCTTCCCATTCCGAATCCAGGTGGAAATAGGTATGCTTTCTTGTGGCGTGGGCAAGCTCTTTTACTGGGAATGAGGTCTTCTGGGGGGGTCCTTGGTGTGGGGGAGCCCCCACATCCACATCTTCCCTCCTGCCTGGCCAGGCTTCCCCAAGACCCCACATGGACAGAAAAACCCAAGACCCTGGCTGGGTTTTAGGTCCAGGAAATCGTCTACCCTGCTCTCCCTCAAGGGCTCGAGTGTCTTTGGGTCATGAGCTTCCCACTGGCCTCCCTCTTCGTTTCAGATATCTGGGGGTTTCCCTTAACCTTGTAAAAGGCTGACTCTGCCATCTGTGCAGCATTTCTGCACATCTTGTGGTCTCTTGGGGTCACCTCACCCTTTGTGACTCTGGGACCAGAAGACTTAATGCAGGCTGAACAAAGGGGACGCAGAGTGAATGGTGCATTGCTGTTTGGTTTCATGTTATGTCAACAGTGGCATCTGAGAACCAACTTTATGTTCTGCTTAGTAAGGAAAGACATCTGAAGGTGGCAACCTATTGTCACAAAAAGCCAGGCAGCGACCTCACGCAGGCTGGGTCCCCCATTTCCCTTTCTATCTGCTCGCCAAGGGGTGACCTGGGTCTGGAAATGCTCGCACGCCCGTCTGTGGGGGTGCTTTGCTGGGACGCCGGCCGGCGGGGGGAGCGGGCAGCCGAGGGGACCCCACATGCTGACGGCTGATGGCCCTGGAGAAGTTCCAGGCGGCACACGTGTGGTGGTGACGGTGAAGGCAGCTGGTGGCAGGGGAGGCTCCAGGCTCCGTGGCTGCGCTACGCGGGGACAGAAGAGCAGGCGGGGTGACAGCTGACAGCACACTCCCTTTTCCTCCGTCAAACCCCGAGAACCCGTGGGCGGGTAAGGCAGGCAGTCCAAGGCACAATCAGCAGTTGAGCTGGAAAAAGATTAGAAGTATGGTTGATAGTCTTATCTCTGACTCTGCACCCTAGAAAGGGAAGGTCATTTCTGGTAGATCAGTTCACTTCTCTGCTCTCCTTGGAATTCCTCCCTTCAGAGGCATCGAGTGAAAAGTGCTGGGCGGTCGAGTGCCGGTCACGGCGGCTGAGGACTGAGCCCCCCTTCCGTCCACGGAGTGGGGGAGCGCAGACGACGGGGCCCCATCCCCCACCGAGCCCAGTGAAGACAAATGTTGAGCTTCATGGCCCTGGGGGGGCTGGCTCCCCGCCTTGCCTGTTGCTCACAGCAGGCAGCCTGTTGGCTTTAGGAAATTAGGAACCAAAGCGCTCTGAGCTCTTTAGAATTTCTGCAAGTGCTTTCTAGTAAGTGCTGTAGAGCCCAGCATCTCCCACGGTGATACGGGAGAGGACGTTCGCGCCTGTGAGCCTCTCCTGGGCACCCTCCACTACCCTCGCTGGAATTCTCCGTTCTTCCTACGCGCCCCATCAGAGCGTCCGGTTCAGAACCCGGAAGTGCTGCTCAGAGAAGACCCGATGAGGGGCGGCTGGGGGCTGTGTGGGCTGGCAGGCGGCAGCCCCCCCGCCCGGGGCCCTCCCGTTGGTAACACTCTTGTCGTCTTCCAGCGAAAACGGTCCCCTCGGGACACTTTCGTGCCAGGCGGGTGAGGGTAGCGGTGTTGGGTCTTTGAGGAGACAGTCTGGTCCGGTGCCGGGACTTGGAAGTGACTGTCCATTTGGGCAGCGTGGGGGACGGCCACCCAGACACACACATCTGTCTGCTGGCTCGCGGCCGGGAAAACAGCTCCTCAAACACTGCTTGGAGGCGCTCTGAGGAGCCCGCACAGCCTGAGTCACAGATCGCCAGTGTAGACACAGCCCACGGCACCGCGTCTCGCTGGGTCTCACCCGCCAGCCCCCACAGTGCCGGAGGGGACGGTGGGCGTGGCTGCTTTGCGAGAGCCTGTGCTGCTGCTAGAATTTGTGACCAGAAGGCCTCCTCAGGGTCTGGTTTTCTTCGACCTGCGTTTTCATGACTCGTTTTTCCTCTCGCAGCCCTGACTTTCCCATCAGCCCTTTGGAATCCAAGGTTGGTTTCCGGCTGAACTTGGTGCATTAGTGGAATTCCTAAGTAACTTGTGGCTTAAAGTATTTTTCGTCTGTCAAAGGGACACGGTGGCAGCTGAAATCAAATTCTTTTCTCATTTGATAAAGACTGTGTTAATTTATGCAGATAGAAACCCATAAAACTATTTGCAAACACGTTCTTTCATCTTGTTCAGGTAATTTATGACGAATAAGTAGAGAGGTAGCTTTATCAGACAGCTTCCTTTCCAGTTGGACTGTGCAGACTTCTCAGCCACATCGAAAGCTCAGGGATATTCTTTCTCGAGTAAAAGCTAACACCGGTTTCTGCGCTAAACTGTAGTCAAACTTTGATTTTGCAGATGGAATGATTTGCTTCTTGCCGAGCACAGAGGCTTCAGGCCGCTGAGGCGGGAGTCTTCGTGCACTTCCTTCCGACTTTCCCTCTGTGGGGAGGCGATGTCCCATTGATGGAAGTCGGACACCTTAGGAGTAAGTGCTTGCTTAGAAAATAGCTCTGCCGGGACTTTCAAATGCCACGGACAGACACTTTAAACTTCCAGAAAGCAGAAATTAATAGAAATAGCATGCAACGGAATTGTTTTTTCTTCAGACTTGTGTGAATTGAAGGANTCAGAAGACCAAAATGACAGGAAAAAGGGAAACACACAAAAGATATTTGGTAAAGGCAGGTGGTCTGGATGAATAATGTGCCTTTCATTAACATAGTTCCCTTATTAACTGTATAATTAATTGTACACAGCCCAGGGAAGCGATGGAAATTGCATTTTGAGATGTATCAAAGCGGACTTACGCCTCAGACTTCCATGCAATTCACCATTAATGAAGCCAGTGATGGAACCCTCAAATCTATAATTATTACTTACTCTTTGAGTGACAAGCAAAGAATTTTATCAGCAGAGTTTTAAATGAAAGGGGATTAGCGGCTAATGTTGAAATTGTTAATCTTCTGTCTGAAAATAATTTTGAAGAAAATGTTTTAGTGGAAGGAGAGGTCTGAGAAAAGCATTTGCCATTAAAATCGCCATTTTCTGCTACTCTGTGCGCGTTTGTCCCCGTTGACAGCAGGGTGCAAATATTTTTGAAAGTGAATGAATATTTTATAGGATCCAGAGGTGCTCACGCATTCTAGGGATGGATTATGCAATATTCCCAAATATCCCGGCGGAGGTGAGGGAATCCAAAAGCCAGCCAGGAAAAAGAGCCAGCACTGGAAAAATTAAAATCTGTGAGCACATTCTAAAAGAGATGGAAATGTGTTTAGTGGGAGAGAGCTGTGCCTTTTCCCCCTTCCAGGTGCTCCTTTGATTTAAGATCACAAGAGCAAATATTGTCGGAGGAAGCTGTTACACGAAGCACTGGTGTCCATTTGTCCCAAAAGATCTCACTGGTGACGCTGCCGTGGCTGGGACGCCAGAAACCCGTGGGTCCCCCACGCAGGGGTCCAAGTTAGAGACGGCGGAGCTGTCGCACATTCTCCAGACGAGGTTCACACGGCAAATGTTTATTGGCCACCCAGGCCGTGCCAGGCTCCATGCCAGACAGTGGACAGGCTGCAAGGGGTAAAATAATTGGCCTATTGGGAATTCCTAAAATGTATCTTACATTTATTTCGTTGGCCTGATTTTTCCCACCGACTTGATGGCACGGACTCAAATACTAAGTTGATAGTGCCATCTGGTTAGAACTCACGTCACTGTGAACAGGAGAAAGGCAGCGTGAGGCTTCTAGACGCTCGGGAAGGTTGGTGTGGGAGGGACGGTCCCTCTAGGGCCTTCGGCGAATCCCACATGTGTTCCGGGCTGAAGGTCACGCTGGCGCCCCTCGCTGACTGGGGGACAGGCCGGCGGGACGCGGGCTCTGCTGTGGTTCCTTGGAAGCTCTGAGCTGCCCCCACGTGCGGTGCAGATGTGTTCTCTTGTCGTTTCCTAAACATTCTTGTTTTCTCACACCTGACGTCTTTTTGGTTTCAATCTTTAAAACAGAAAAAAAACGTATTTTAATGCACTGGTCCTGACACTTTGCTCCAGTTTGTGAATCTCTCACGGGATTTTGTGAGCAGGCATCTGGGAACCTGCTCGTGATTGTAGTAGTAGTTTAATCGCCAGAGTCAGCGTGGCCTGAAAGCGGTAACGCGGGTTTCCAGCCCACCAGGACACAATTCGCTCAAGAGGGTGACGGCGGGTGACAGCGGGCTCCTAACACAGCTGCATTCGTGTTCGTGCGTGCGCACACATGCGCACACCTTTGTCTGCGATTTAGAATGCAGGATGATTTTACATTTTAAATTTTGGGTTAAGCTATTGACTGTTAATTTTCCGTGGTGCTTGGGGCAGGCTTCAGTGAGATTTTGTGCACTGCAAAGATGAAAACCGAGCAGTGCTATCAAATAGCTGAACGTTTTGTCCATCCGGCCAAAGCACGGAGGTTGTTGGAAATAGGGATTTTACTTAGACTTTGACTTCGGGGAAAGTAAGGCTGTGACCCTGTTTCTCAGCCGAACACAGCAAGACCTTTCTCCACTGTGGTCATACGACAGATAGAAGGGTGAACGAATTTCAGAATCTTTTATAAAGTGACGGATCACAGGAATTCAGGAGTATGGGGACGAGCAGGTCGGATGATCTGATGAGCAGACTAAAATCCCGTCATTCGCTCTGTGAGTGAATCTGGGCAGTTCCGCCCCTGAGCACAGGACTCATCCGCCCACTCCTCTGTGCCCTCCGCCTCCCTGTTGTCTCCAAACGTCAGCCCCTGTCATCCGGCGTGCAATGGCGCATCGTGCGCACTTGGCCCCCACCTGCAGTGAGAGTGCGTTCTGAAAGCATCTTTACCGTTATGCACCTTCTCTGCTTAAAACATGCCAGTGGCTTCCCACTGCGCTTCCCACAGACCTCAGACGCGCCCGCGGCCACCTGGCTCCCTGGGGACCCTGGCACCATCCCCCCTTGCTCCGGCCGCCCTGGGCCTCTCTCTGTTTCCGGACCATGCCGGGCCCCTTCCCACCCTGGGCTCTCACCCTGGATGGTCTGTCTCCCTGTAACACCCCTCGGTTTTTGTATGATGAGCCGTCCCTTCCCACCTTGCAGGATGCGCTTGAGAATCCGCTCTCCAGAGGGGCCTCCCCTCCTGGGGTCTGGACCCCGGCCTCCCGCCTCACATCACTTTCCATCTCTACGTCCTCTGTTCTTTTTTTCTTTTTTTGCTAAAATATTTGAGTGTTTACATGCTGCAGGCACGTTCTAGGTACTTTACACGGTTACCTCTCATCGATCCCATGAAGTATGTGTCCTGTGTTCTTACCGCTCTCCGCTCATCTGACGTTTTCTTCCTAATATTTGTTTATCTGGACCTGGTCTGTTCCCCAGCGAAAGANCCACTGTGGTCATACGACAGATAGAAGGGTGAACGAATTTCAGAATCTTTTATAAAGTGACGGATCACAGGAATTCAGGAGTATGGGGACGAGCAGGTCAGATGATCTGATGAGCAGACTAAAATCCCGTCATTCACTCTGTGAGTGAATCTGGGCAGTTCCGCCCCTCAGCACAGGACGCATCCGCCCACTCCTCTGTGCCCTCCGCCTCCCTGTTGTCTCCAAACGTCAGCCCCTGTCGTCCGGCGTGCAATGGTCCATCGTGTGCACTTGGCCCCCACCTGCAGTGAGAGTGCGTTCTGAAAGCATCTTTACCCTTATGCGCCTTCTCTGCTTAAAACATGCCAGTGGCTTCCCACTGCGCTTCCCACAGACCTCAGACGCGCCCGCGGCCACCTGGCTCCCTGGGGACCCTGGCACCATCCCCCCTTGCTCCGGCCGCCCTGGGCCTCTCTCTGTTTCCGGACCATGCCGGGCCCCTTCCCACCCTGGGCTCTCACCCTGGATGGTCTGTCTCCCTGTAACACCCCTCGGTTTTTGTATGATGAGCCGTCCCTTCCCACCTTGCAGGATGCGCTTGAGAATCCGCTCTCCAGAGGGGCCTCCCCTCCTGGGGTCTGGACCCCGGCCTCCCGCCTCACATCACTTTCCATCTCTATGTCCTCTGTTCTTTTTTTCTTTTTTTGCTAAAATATTTGAGTGTTTACATGCTGCAGGCACGTTCTAGGTACTTTACACAGTTACCTCTCATCGATCCCATGAAGTATGTGTCCTGTGTTCTTACCGCTCTCCACTCATCTGACGTTTTCTTCCTAATATTTGTTTATCTGGACCTGGTCTGTTCCCCAGCGAAAGAAGCCAGCCCCGTGAGGACAGACTCTCTGCTGGGTCATTGGAACACACAGGTGCCCCGGCCGTTCCGCTGTGCTTGAAACAGAGCCAATGATGAATGACTAACCCACTGAACCACCGACACAGGGCAGGGCTCTGAGACGGGAACACAGGCCTGGCCTCGCTCTTCCACGGTCACAGGAGAAGCCCAGCTTTCACTCCTCACATCAAGGAACCTCTCTGCCCTAAATTTAAAAATTAATAGCTGGACATGCACAGAAAAGATGGTGTAATTCTTTTAATTCTTTTCCATTGCTTGTAAGCATTCATCTTTGTACCTTAACCTGGTACCTTAATTTTTAAGATGTTCAATAAGGTAAAAAGAATCATAAAATCGTTTACTTAAGCTCACCAAGCTGCTTGAAGAACGACGGCCGGAAACGCAGAGTCTCCGCACACCGCCCCGCTTGTCCCTCTGCAGACGCCCGCTCTGTGGCCCCATGCACACACCGAGCGGTTGGCCGTGCTGGACGCCCCGCGGAAAACAGGGCACCACCCCTCCTCCTGTTTGGTCAGAGGCGAGGGGGACAGAACCGCTTCTGCCTCGAAGCTGATTCATTAGAACCTTCCCGGGACAGAATGTGTTCATTAGTAACAATATCCATCCAGGTTTTAGTTGTAAATCTTCATAAAATTGTCCCTTTGCTTTTCTACAAATCTGTCAAGGAAAGGTTAGCGGAAGCCGCAGACTTCCTTGAGGAGCGTGTGTCTCTGGGCCCGTGTCTGGCCAGCACCCGCTAAGGGCGACCCGCACCGGGTTCCTTATGTCCCGGTTCTGAGAAATGCGCCGCAGGCTTCCGTCTCCGTTCAAGATGTAACATATGATTCCTTCTGGTTCTGGGCTTCGTGCAAGATGCAGACCGCCGAGACCCAAAATTGCAGCGAAATTATAGTAAAGCTCCCCACTGGTTAAGTCCTGCGTAATCCGGATTTAACTAGTTCTCACGTCCCCTCCTCGCTGGTCTGTGCGACTTGCCCTGTCTCTCCCTCCAGAAGCACGTGGGTCTCGGGGACTCAGGCCCGGGAGTGGGGCGGGGTGGGGGCTCCCAGAAGTTCTTGGACAAACATGATGTTGTCTTCAGAGCTTTTGCCTCTTTTCCTAGTTCTTGCGTTTTTGTGTTTTATTTTTCAATTACAAAAAGGATTTTACATAAAACACGGAGTTCAGTGTCCACAGCCTCAGAACCAGCAGGCTCCCTTTGCTGCCCCTTCTGCGCTCGGTTCTGTCGCTGTGTTTAGTCCCTCTGTGCCCGAACTGAGTGTTCCCTGGGGACTTCCTCCAATCAGGGCTCCACCTGCAGTGTTTGAGTGCTTCTCCGCTACGCCAGCGACCACACCGTTCTCTCCGCCCAGGCTGCCGGGTTCCGGGGCATCTCCAAGTCGCAGGCAGACAGCCCTGAGAAGTTCTCCGGGGTCCCCGGGCTCCGTCTCCAGAGCTTTCCAGAGAAGGGTTTGGGGGCAGTGACGTTGGCTGACACTTGCGTGGAAACTGCTTCCGCTGCCCGCGCGAAGCCCCCGCGGGTCAGGCTCACACGTGTGGAATGTTCCCCCCTCAGAAGATTTCCACGGAAGCAGGGGGGGAGCTGCGTGGTCTTTGGTTCATTCCTCACGCAGACTCGTTTAGGCTTTTTGTGCGCACACCGCAGGGGCCGAACGTCCTTTCCCCAAGGACAGCACCCACAGACGGCCCAGGCGCGGGCTTCGAGCCGGCCTCGCCAGGGTCTGCGCCCAGCGCTGTTCTTAACAACATGGCGTGTGTCTGCTGCACATTCACAGAGCACAGCAGCGCGACCCCCACCCGCCGGGAGACCATCCGCCCTGGGCCGGCCCCCCCCTCCCGTGCGGGGTCACGCCTCACGGTCACGCTGTGTCAGACTCAGGTGGCAGCTGGCATCCCGCTGTGTGGTTCCTGAGCCCGGTTCCCGGTAAGCCTTGTCTAAGCTGAGAAATGGCAAACGACCCTCGGATCCAATCCTGGGTAGCGAGATCTGTCCTGGGAACTGGAACTATTCCGAGTTTTTGGTTTTGGATTTCGAGTATTGTAACACACCTGCGCATGGTACGGGTAAACAGCGTCTAAGTGTGTCGGACGCAGCGTTCTGTAGAGAGAGCTGCAGAGCCTCTCTTAACGAAGCCGCGGCCGTGGCCATGGGCCTGTGGCTGCATGAACTGAGCGACACCACTGGCCCCATGGAGCTGCCCCCTTCATCTTTCATACTTTGTGCTTGGAATTCAACCATTTAACATAAACATTTCCCTTTAATGTCATAACGAGGACAAGTCACGATATTTACTTTTTTTAAAATTTTTTTTAATGTTTTTATTTATTTCTAGGAGAGAGAGAGAGACAGCGTGAGCAGGGGAGGGTCAGAGAGAGAGGGAATCACAGACTGAAACAGGCTCCAGGCTCTGAGCTGGCAGTCAGCACAGAGCCCGACGCGGGGCCCGAACCCACGAACCGCGAGATCATGACCCAAGCGAAAGTCGGACGCATAACCGCCTAAGCCACCCAGGCGCCCCACGATATTTACTTTTAAAGACAGAAAAGGTCCCCATTTCCCCAAATGGCAGTGGAAACAGCTTCCCCCTTGCTCTTAAAGGCTCTCCTCCGCCAGCTGACCTTTCTGCGCAAGCCTCGGCCTCCTCACAAGGAAGGGCAGCCTACACGACTCGTACCCTTCCCTCTCACGAGAGGCTCCATGGCCACATCGGTCAGGCAACGCAGCGATCGGCGCCAGTGTAAAGAAAGTAACGGAAACAAAGCTTCACCCGCAAAACTTGGGTCTTCCCACACCCCAGCCTTCTTTAATGTGCCTCAGCCACAGCCGGAGGATGTTGCTTCTGCGGTGAAACAGTTTCGTCGGGACTCTTTCTTCTTGGTTCCTATCGCCCCACAAAGCAGGAGAGGCCCCCAGACGCCGTGAGGACACTGCGCCGTGCTGCCGGGACCGGCGGCCGTAGACGGTGACTGAGGGGCCCTCGTGCTGGTGTGTACGTGGCCCTCCAGCCTCCTGAGTGTCAGTACTTCGTACCGACAGCCATCCACTCGCACTTCCCACCCCTCATCGCTGGCGGTAGGAGAGCAAGAGTGACGTGTCCTGTCTCTGACGCGTAGCGGAGCTAAGCCCGCGGCCCCCGGGCTCCGTGTGGACTTGGCAGGGTGCCCGCAGCAGCCGGGACCCACGGGGCACCGACACGCCAGCGCTGCCCAGCGGGAGGGGCCCCAGCACCGCGGCCGAGTCAAAGGACCCTTGACGAGCCCGCACACCCCGTGATCCCTGCGTTCGGAGCCCGGCAGCAGCGCTTCTACCGGCACCGAAAGGCGGACCTGGGCTTCTTGAACATGGTGAAACAGAGGAGTTTTAGTAAGTGGGATTATTTCCTTAGCGATCCTGGAAGCTGGTCCTCGATGTGGACACTAAACATAAAAGCCCTGGAACCGTCTCTGGTCACGGCCCCGTCTGACGGCGCGGGGCCAGAAGCGCCGGGGGCCGTGACCGTCCGCTCTCCACACGTCTCTCTGAGAGGCCGCTGGATGTCGCACCTGCTCTGCCCGGCATTTTCCAGTGCCTCCTCTCTCAAGACGGGCCGTCAGACACCCCCCACCCCAGAAGCAGGAGTGAACAGAAGGGGGCCCGTAGAGAGGACGGGCTGAATTCTGGAACCATCTCTGATTTCAGGGTCGTACAACAGCCGGAGCACGTGCTGGCTCTGTCCTCAGGACGCAGCAGCTGAGTGCTTCAGGAAGGCCGCCGTCCCTCCTAAAAGGACACAGCCCTGAAGCTGCGACCTGCGGCTTTGATGGCGCTTCTTGTTACTCGTGTCTTTGGTGGCATCCGTGACAGTGTCACTACGCTCGCTGACAGAAGTGGCATGTCCCCAGTAATGGTGCCGCTGCAATGGCCCCTTGAACACCGCATTCGGGCTGCAGTCAGTGGCTGGTATTTGCAGAGACGCACTGTGTCGTGGTTCATTAGGTAACGGCAAATGTCCCCAGGACTGAGGTAGAGTCACGGGATCTGGAAGGGAATTGAAGAGAGTCCCCTTTCTCTAATTTTTTTATAATGTTTATTTTTGAGAAAGAGAGAGAACAGGAGCAGGGGAGGAGCAGAGAGAGAGACACACGCAGAATTCGAAGCAGGCTCTGGGCTCCAAGCTGTCAGCACAGAGGCCGACGCGGGGCTCGAACTCACAAACCGTGAGATCATGACCTGAGCCGAAGTTGGACGCTCAACTGACTGAGCCACCCAGGTGCCCCATCCCCATAAGAGACTCCCTCTTTTTCTAAAGAAAAACTGATACCCGCCATGGTGGCCATCCTTTCTGCTTATACACACTTTGTAGTTCACAAAGTGCATGTACCGACCCGGTCAACCCTCAGAAAGGCATACTATGATTCTCAGTTTATGTAGCAGTAAACTAAAGGTCGGTGAGGTTAGGTGGTTTGCCCAGAAGCACAACCCAGAAGCAGCTACGTGAGGACCAGTCCTCGTTGTTTATTACATTGTTAAGAAGTCTTTCAAAATCAGGTCCAGTGCCTGCTCCATTTCACTGCCTCCCGGTTCAGCAAAAGCTCCTTAGGCTTTCCTGAAGGCTTTGTGCGGGCGAGCCAAAGTCATCTCCCGCAGATGCCAAGTGCTCTTGTCATTATTAGCCAAACCCTGTTATGTTCCAGACTGTCCCAAATGCTCTGTATTTCTAGAAATCACTGTCTTGACCTCTCAGCATTGACAATTCGATCAGAAAACCCTGCAGAAAATCTTTAAGCCGTCTTGACAAACTGTGGACGTGTCTCTGAGCAATCACATTTCTGTCCCAGAGGTCTGGGGCTCCGTGTAAAATTACCCCTTAACTGTGGAGGCCCGTTCATCTGACACAGCGACACTGTTTGAAAAGCCATCTGGTGGCACATCATCCTTGTGACCCAGAAAGTGTTTGTGACCTTCCTGCCCATGGTTGGATAGTGTGCACTAGAAAAAAGAAGATGTGAGGGGGGACTGGGCCCGCAAGAGGGCGATGAAGCAGAGAACCTCCGACGGGCCGGTAGCTCATGAATCCGGCGTCCTTCTCACTGGGCAAAACCACAAAAGAAGTGCCGGCGCCTGGTCCACTGTGATTGCAGCCCGGGAAAGCCACGTTCTGGAACCTGCCGGCCTTTTCCCACAGATGGTGTGATCTGGGGATTACCGTCTGTGCAAGCACATTAAGCCTGGGTCCCAGGAAAGTATCAGAATTCAAGACGGTTCAGATAGCTCTCCCTCAGGATTCACCTAAAATCAGCTTGAGTCAAATCCCCCGAGAGAGTTCAAGAATATCGACATGCAATGCCAGGTTCTTCCGGCCAAGAACCCTTCAGAACCTCTCCCTCCGTCACCCAGAGATGCCAAGGGTGCAGTGAGCAGCTCTGAGAGATCAAAGACATGCTTCCGAACATTCCTTAGGAACCAGCCGTAGCCATCAGCATCAGTTTATCTAAGCTCTTCAGAATGAATCATCTAACACTGAGCACTGACTCTACACAGTGCCCGTCACAGGGGATCCCACCTGCATGTGTTGGGCTCCCTTCTAGTACTACTAACGAGTACTACTAACGAGTATTACTAACTAGTACTATTAACCATTACTCTGTGTGTCCCAGGGCTTCTTTCTCAAAGCTTCGATTCGGAGGTGCTCACAAGAGCCCGGAACAGGGCTGTGTAAAGTGATGTGTGTAAGACGGGTCCCTAACTGACAGCTGCTCACAGCTCCTGGGACGGCAGGTTCTAGAAACACCCCGGTCACACCAGTGACGGCTCGTATCGCGTCCTGAGCACGGGAGTTCTCACACAGTGACAAAGAAGGACTCAAGGAGATGGCACAGGGTCTGGACTCAGAAGGAAGAGGAGGAGGTCAGGGAGAAGAGCTTTCTGAACCGTGCTGTGCCCCCAGGCTCCTAAGGCCGCCATCCCGTCGCAAGGGCTGCAGCACTTACCGGGCATGGATTGTAGACATGCTGGAAGGGTAACCCGGAAAGAAAGAAGGTGGTGAGGAAACATGTAACGAACCATTCTAGAGTCCTTATGTTACCTTTCAGAGCAATTCTCCCAACTTCCAGAAGACTCAAACACGTTTTGGGGAGAGATGCTGTCATTGATGTAAAATGTTTATCTGTAACACAAATTACTTCTAGAAATTTCCAGGTTATGAGCAATCATCCAGCAAATATAGACTATGCTCTCAGAGCACATGCCGAGTGAATGAGACATGGCCCCGCATTTTCAAAAATATTGATTTCATGAGAGGAAGAAGATCCTCACCACACCCCCCCCCCCCCCCCACCAAGCTGTATCACAAAGCAGAATGTGCTTAATGTCATGGGGCATGGCTTTTAAAATAGTGTTTGATGAGGAGGGTGGAGTTGTTGCAAAGGAGGATCAGAGAGGCTAACAGTAGGCACATCCCAGACTCACAAAGGAGACCGTAGCATTGCACTGACCTTAAAGTCTAGATAGATTCATTGCAGAAGATTCAGCGTGAACAAAGCATAGAGAGTGATGGCGATATGGGGTGGGGCATCAAACACTGGGAAATAGTCTTATTGAGATAGAAAGGAACAGGGTAGTAAATTGAAGTTTAGACAAAGGACAGTGCTAGTCTAGGCTCCTTTGGTGATTTTTGAAATGGATGGTATTTGGGACCAGAAGTGCTAATCCAGTTATTCTGTGGATGTGAAGGTCAGGGTGTGGGGAGGAGGCTGCAGCAGTGAGCCGAGACAAAACAGCAGTGCCCCAGATGGCAGACCCAAGCTTGGGTGCTGCCCCTAACTGCTGGGGGCTTTGGGCTTCAGACTAATGGTTTCACGAATCTAGACAATGGCTTCCTCAAATATAAGATGAAAGTCTCATCTCCACTTTTCAATTCAGGTAAGTCCTGTAATAAGAATGCTGTCCAAAGCTGAGCTATGGTGAACAGCAAGGAAAAAAAAAAAAAAAAAAAAAAGCATCCAATGTACATACCGAGTAGGGTAGGACTTATAGAAGCCTTATGGTTAGCTCTGAGTGGTGGAGTTATTAGTGGCTTTTGTTTTCATTCTGCTGACCTTCATTATCTTTCTTTTCTATGAATGCTACATGTGTAATAAAAATGTACAGTCACACACACACAGATAAAACAAAAGCCTTAGAATGTCAGTTTTTAAAACAGCTCCAGCTACACATTCACTCTGGAGGAAAGAACATGAGTAGTGTTTCAATTACATGTTAATTTACCCAGTTATTCCCAAAGGCAACTGTGTCTGAGGAGGGTTACTGTACTTGTCCTAGTTCACCCGTCCCACACCCTTGAGAGACAGGACCTCATAGGCAGTTTGCTTTTGCTGTTGTTTAAAACACATTATTTTACAGACAACACGAAAATATCCTTTCCTGTCACAGGTAAATAGTACTTGTCCCCAGACATGAAAGAGGACAGTCTCCCAAACCGTGCAAGGAGAAATTATATCAGTTTAATATCATAAACGATGTTGCATAAAAATATTAACAACAGATCCACTGGAGATGACCCAAGCCGGGCAGACGCAGGAATGTCTACAGAAGCAACAAAGGCCAAGTGTCACTTTAGAGGACTTTGTTCTCAGTGAAAAAACTCCGTCTGTCTCCCTCCTCCCTCCTCCCAGCCAAGCTCGCCTCCTGGAGTCCCAGTGTGTGCTTCTCACCCTAAGTTTAGAAATTCAAGTGACCTTGCAGCCTTGGCGCCCCAGAGTTGAGGTGAACGAGAGCACGTAAACGGCTGCCGGGGGCAGGGTCTGGGGTAACATCCCCCACCTGTTGCGCGGACAATATCTGATCTAGCGGAAAGTTCGGAAAATACTGAAACCATGTCTTGAGCCAGAACTACCCCTCCTCCTCCCACCCCTCACACACCATATTTTAGCTAGATAAGTATTTCACAAACGTAAATTTTATATCATGGTGAAATGTCCATATTAGGATAACTTTAGCACAAAAATATGCATTCAATATTCCATGATTGTCTCCAAATAAAAGCAGTTTGCAATTGACGTTTTCTGGATTGGGCCACTTAAATTCACTTCTTTCCTGTGCAAGGAAACTGGAGGAACTGGGTGGGGGTCCCAGCGTCAGGCACTGGTGAGGAGGGCCTGCCTTGGAGGGTCAAGGGTGTGTCACGCAAACAGCATCCTCCACTGCCCGGCTTGCATGGTTCTCAGTCATCTGCACAGAAGGCCGTCGGCTGGTTCCCTCAGGGGCTCCTGCAGGGGCCACAGAAGATATGTGACAGTAATAACCCAGGTCCCCGCTTCTGGTCACAGCCCATCGCTGGCCCTCCTGGGCCAGGCAGACCCTGAGGGTGATCCCTCCCTTCCCACAGCGCCCACCCAGGCACCGGCTTTCCGTGGTTTGAGGACCGACACGGACATAGTAGGTGCTTGTTGAGCGAACAGAACGATTCAAGTCAGTGCTGGTCCAGACTGTGATGAAAGGCATGAGGAGCCGACAGGACCGACGTGAGCTCCCTTCCTTCTCCCGGGAGCCCTTAAGCCCGGAGCAGCTGCCGGGGGGGGGAGGCGCGGGCAGGCCTGTCCTGGCCCTTGTGGGGCCTGAGCTGGTGCTCACTTGGGATGGCAGGGGCCGCGTGCCGATCCTGGGCGGCGTCGGGGTGCCTGACCACTGGGGACCTGGGCCTGCGTGCGTGTGTTTTGTTTGTGGGACCAACCTGTGTCCACACACAACACACTGAAGGGCCACACACGAGATGTTCCAGGTGCGACTCTTCCCTTCGGGCACAGCAAAGCAGCTGGGGTCGGTCACTGGAAACGTTTTTCCTCAAAATCACGGTCATTTTGCCACAACATAGATCGGTGAGATGCTGGCCCACGTGGTTGTCTTTGTGGGAGGGAACGTCCCGGAGGCATTTCCTCGTCCACATCTAGCGACTGCTGCCGACAGACAGGTGCCCAGAGAAATTAAGAGCCACGCCGCTGAGGGTCAAGACATCTGGTCCCATCGCGTTCGGGTCTGTGTTTTTACAGCTACAAGCTCTGCAACACTTGGCGCCCTGAGCAGCCATATCTTCTGCATCACGCCCCCTGGATCCAGAAAAGTAGGCCAGTTCCAAGGAAACTGGCTTCTGCCTGGACACACTGTCTACACCAGCTTTTGGTCAGTTGACCAGGTCTGGTCTCCGCGTGCACTTCTTTTTCCCCCATTAGTTCATAGTAGCGGACAGGGCCCACGTCCTGATCCGAGTGTCCTCGATGCCCAGGCTCCGAACCCAGAGCGAACACATCGTGAGCACCTGGGAACCGACCAGAAAAACGCGTGAAGAGCCGTGGCCGCGCTGTGTGCGCCGGGCGGGGGCGTGTCCTTCCTGGATCCGCTAGGAGCCAGCTTCGCGGCTCGCGCCCGCAGGGGAAGCCTGGGCCACACCATCTGTGGCCCCTTGAGCGTCGTGATGCTCCCGCGGGCTGCGGCCCTGACTCTGTTTCCCGTTTCAGGCCTACATGGAAGACCACCTGAAGAACAAGAACCGGCTGGACAGGGAGTGGGAGGCGCTGTGCGCCTACCAGGCGGAGCCCAACAGCTCGCTCGTGGCCCAGAGGGAGGAGAACCTGCCGAAGAACCGCTCCCCGGCGGTGCTGACCTGTACGTAGCCCCCGGGCCCCGGGCCAAGGGAGGGCGGCCCCCAGAGCCGGGTGGGCCGGGCGGCCCCCGCTTGCTCTCTCCTCATTTTCCTGGGGTCCCCGCCCCCCGTGCTCTGCAGCGAATGCACCACCCCGGGGAAGCCGTCCCCAGCCTGAGAATGGAGTCGGCTCCTTCCTCTGGGGTGCAGGGGCACAGTCCCGGGTCGGGGAACGGCTGCACCCCTGGTACTTGCTCTCTGTCGTTACTGTGCAACTTGAGACCCGTTTCTTAGCCGCTGTGAACCTCTTCCTCGTCTATAATCGGGGTCCAACTATCTTCCTTGAAATCACCAAGCCCTGAGGACAGTTAGCGTAGCGCCTGCCACGTCGCACGCACACGGCCATCTGCACCTTGCACTCAGGTCCACAAGCGCTGCTGAGGGCCGCCTCTGGCCGGGACGCACCACCAGGAGGCAGCCGCACAAAAGACACCAGTTCTGTAAAGCAGCTTGCGCCTCGTAGGTGTTAGGGGTTGGATGTGATGCCGGGACCCGCATACGAAAGACCCGCCTGGCGTGCCCCTTCCTGGCCCTGGGCTCCCTTCCTTGGGTCACTTATCAGGCGCCCCAGCCACCCGTGTTCTAGCACGTTCCACGCCAGGTTTGCACTCTGGGTAATGTATGAACCCACTCCGCAGAGAGGAAAGGGGAGAGGGATCGGAAGTGAGTTTGTGACCAGAGTGCCCGACACACAGACGCTCGCTGAATGCTGACGCGTGCACAGCACTCGTGTGCACAGAATGTTACTGCCTTCGTCTCCGCAGACGAGGGGTGCTCGCGCATGCCTCAAACAGGATAAAACATTGTCGGCTGACGTTTTTGAGGGCACGGCAAAGCCGCACTCTCGGCAAATTCAGTGTCCACGGTGGGGACAGTCCCTCCATGTCCCCGATCCCGGGCCCCAGCCCTTTGGAGCCAGCGATGGGGCCTGGTGCGTTGGCCACGGGCCGTGTCCCGCCAGTCCCCCCCGCCTGGCCCACCAGACGCCACAGGACAGGCTCCGATGTAAGTGGCAGTGGTCTGACCCGAGCTTACAGGCCAAAAAATCAAAAGCTGGCGTCTTGTGTTGCCTTAGACACTGACGGGCATTACAGACCCTTGAAATCCGAACACGCCTGTGGGCGTGATGTCTTGTAACAGGTCAGTGCGGGCTCAGGCTAGGCCCTCTGTCTCTCCAGGCCCTCGGTCTGAGGAGTGTTTCCCTGAAGGGCTTTAAAAATAGGAGCTGTCTTCATTTATGCATTTTACATTTAGAAGAAAAGCAAAAAGAAAAAAAGAAAAGAACAAAGAAAACAGCAATTGACTGACATACTTATTAGGTACCTGCTGTGTGCTGGGCTGCGGACAGATACCGAGTGCGCAGAGATCTAACCTGGCCGCTGTGCTCAGGGCCCAGACGGGAAGGCCAGGAGGCTTCCACCTGCACCCGGAACACTTGGCTGTCTGGGGCGAACAGACACTCAGCAAGCTTAGACAGAATGTGTCCACGGGTCTGGTCTCTTACGTAGACTATCGGGTCCCTTATGGCAAATACTAAATCTGAGCGTCTTCCTCCAGCACCCCTCCCGCAGAGAAAGCCAGACCGCAGGTGCCCCCCGCATCCCCGTGCCAGGGCCTCAGCGACGGTGGCGTCTCCCGTCCCAAGGCCCTGCTTGCCCTGACGTCCGCCCTCTTGGGTCGGGGCGCTAGGGGGTAGGTGGCCGGCACCCTGGCCCAGCAGCCTAGCCCAGCGCTCTAGGCTGCCTGGGGCGTGAGGGGACAGCTGTGCGGGGCAGGGACGGCGGGGCAGGGCAAGCACACAGACACGGGAGCATTTCTGTGGATGAGCCCAGGGACCCCGCTGCCCCCCACTTGCGGCCTCCTTCACGTAGACGGAACCCTTAGCAGCAGATTTCAGCCTCTGTCCCTCCCTGAGCAGGATGCGGACGCCTGGGCTTAAACTCTCCTCGGCTCTGCCAGGTTCCACCAGGGACACTCACCCCACCTGCTGCCATCGGGCGCACAGCCTGCGCGGCAGAGACTCGGCCCCGTGGTGGGACCGCCAGGTGTCAAGGAGGGTGGCCAGTGCTGTCGTCCACGCGCACAGAACGCACTCTCCCCGGCGCACCCAAGGCTCCGGGCGTGCGTCGGCGGGCGGGGGCCTGAGCCCGCGTCCCGCGTCGTCCACCAGGCTCTGTGTTGCCTGGTTCGACGGGTCCCTGGGTGCCCGGGGGACTCCGTGCCAGGGGCCTCCCATCCTCACGCCTCCAGCGCCCGACCTCTCAGACTCCCCTCCACCCAGGGACGGGACCCCCAACGTCCGTGATGCACACCAGCCCACACCCGTGGGGTTTACCAGCTGGACACCCGTGGCTTCCCAGCTGTCGTCTCCCACCCGGGGCCCAGCCCGCCCACTACCTGCACCCTCCGCCCTCCTGTGCGCTCCTTCTCGTCTGGGGCCCCCAGGGGCCTCCGCTGCTCCCGCACTGAGGCTTCCCCCTGAGCCTGACAGGCGCTGTGGGAAAGTGGCTGCGGTGTCCACCTTTCTGTCCCTGCCAGGAGCTTCTGGCAACTTCCATATCATCTTCCAGAGGACAGTGTAGGACCAGGTGAACCGGCTCAGTCTGTGCTTTGGGCATCGTACAAGGTTAGAGAATTTAATACACTTCCTAAATTTATTTGTATTTGTAAGGGGAATTATGCAATATTCTGCTCATTTGCTTTTTAAATGAAAGACAGGATGATGACGCTGTTTTGGCGTACCGTCTTAAACAAGATATATTTTTGATTCTGTGTCACAAAAGCATGGGAGAGATTAGATGGAGACAAAGAACAGTTAGAGGTGAAACCAGAGAGAAGTGTCCAGGACCTGGATTTGCAGAGACGGAGAGAAAGGCACTTGATGGAACGTTCTCACAGTCCAGCTGCTCAGGGCTTTGCTGTGAAAGAGATCACGCAGGGGGCAGCTGTGGGCGCGCCTGCCTGCCCCGCAGACCTGGCCAGGTGCGGTGACGGCGGGCCTCGTCAGGGCCCCCGGTTGGCACCAGGCCCAGCCGCGTGTGAACACCGGCTACTGCCGAGCACAGGAAGCCTCCCCCCCGCCACGGAATCACCCCTGCACCTTCCAGATGAGGGCACTGGGGCTCAAACCCTATGCCGGCGGGACTCTGCCCACACACGCTTGTGCACTAGCCCGACCTTCTCTGTGTCGGAAAAATGCACACAAATGTCAAGCGTCTGCGGAAAAGAGTATTTGAAATACATACATGACTGCGGTACTTCAGCGAGGCATCACTATCCCTAAAACGCAGAGAATGTAATTTTTTCCAAACAAATCTTTAGCTTAAATTTGTTTTTCTGAACCCTAAGCAGACTCCACATACAGGAATATTCTGGGCTGGGCACTTCTGAGCGACCCAGACCTGCCCCCACCTGCCCGGAAGCACCTGTGAGCCTCCTAAGCAAGCTCGACGTCTCGTCTTGTGTGAGGAGGCTCCGACACACCTTCACCGCCACCGGGCAGGGACCGTCCGCATAAGGAGCCGGCCGAGTGTCTGCCTCCGGGTTCCAGGAGGCCGTGGGCTTGTTGGTGTCAACAATCTGCACGCCAGCGGGTTCTGTGGGCTTTGTCGTGGCTGCACCACGCAGGAGATGTCCCAGCCCCGCGCCTGAGACTGACGGGGGTTTTGTGTCTCGGGGAAGCCGGGAGCGGGCACACAGTGTTTCAGGAGCGGGAGTCCACCGGCCACGCCCTCAGGGCACCTAGAAGAGGCACCCTCACGGGCTCCCGACGCAGGCCCCGACGCAGGCCCCGCCACCAGCTCGCGGGGCTCCGAGTGCATGGACCGTCGGCACAGTTGAACCACTCACAGCTCAGATTTTCTCTTTACCCCTTTCCGTGAAGCTGGGCCAGACTCGGGACACGTCCTAGAGCGAGGCTGTGCCCGCCCCTCAGCATTCCCTTCCCGGGGCAGCTCACAGACCCCTGACTCCGTGGGGGCCCTGAGGCCGCTGGCCGCCCCTCGGGACCAGCTCTAGTCTCCTTGCNCACGCCCCGCCCCGGGCACCCCCCCACCCTGGGCACGCCGCTCTGCTGCAATTTCACATTCCCTGTGCCGCAGGCACGCCACAAGCCACAGGGTTCGCTGGTCGAGGTCGCCATCCACTGTGGTCGGGGGCCTCTTCTGTCCCCCGGGACCCCAGTCCCCGCACCCTCGCAGAGGTGCCTGAGAGGCGCTTTGCATCCGTCCTCGTTCGAAGTCGAGAAGATTTCGATTCCTGGTTCAACACAGTACCTCCGTCTGTCGGCTTCCCGCCACCTGTACTTTTTATAAACATGACTTCCGTGTCCTCGAGTCTTCCACAGAAACACGTTTGACAGGGTCAGCACGGGCCCTGCCCTCCCAGGGCCTCCCGCACGCTGGCCCGGGTCTGTGAGGGGACTCGAGCGCCCGCTTGGCGGCTAAGGCTTCGCCCCCAGCCCTGCTGCAGAGCCTGGTCGGGAGGGCGCCCCGGTCACATCCAGATGCTCGTCGAGCACTTGCGCGACAGACCCGGGGGCAGATGCCGCACAGCCGCGTGTCTCGTCACCCTGGGCTCCCGTGGGGCCAGCCCAGGGGCGCTCCGCGAGAAGGCGTGAAGATGCCCCTGCACACGTTTTACTGCAGGAGTGTAAACGCGCAGGCAGAAGCGCTAGCCTGACGGTGGCCTCCATCCCCCCACCCACGCTCAGCACGTGCAGGTCAACCCTCGAGGGACGTGCCCGATGTGTGTGCGCTTTGCTGATTTGGGGGCTGAGCTGTTTCAGAGTGAGTTTCAGGCATCGTGACACGTACGTAACTGCTTCAGCCGGTGCCTCCTGAGACGACGTCCTACTTACTCCAGCTGCACGGTCACAGCTAAAAGAAGCCGTGACTGCCCAGGGCCAGCCAACTTGGGTCCATGTTTGTTTACCACGGAGCTTCGTTGAGGTTCACAGCTGCCCTTGGCGCTGAGTGCCCGCACTCTTCTGTGAAACAACCCCCTTTGTTTTCTGACCTGACTTGTCCCTAACAAAGCTGCTCTCCTACCGACCACACTCCCTTTGGGAGCCTCACAAAGCACGCGGTTAGCGGCCTGACCGTCCTGCTGGCTTGCAGACCTGCCTTCCCCCCCCGTTCCGGTCACGCAGCCACGGCAGAGGCCCCGGGCCCGAGACCCAGAGCGGCAGTGCCGGGCTCCGCGCCTCCGCGTGGCCTCGGTGGACGGGAGCGGCGTGCTTCCGTGGCCCCACCTGGAAGACTGGCAACACGCTGCCCTCGCTCAGCTGGCGGGCGCCCAGAACCCTGACAGTGAGTGGTGTCTGCCCACCGTCTGCCCCCCAGGGGTCTCTTCCCTGCCCTTCCTGCTCTGAAAGAGCATTCTCTCTGGCAGAGGTGGTCGAGGCAGAGCCGTGACTGAATGCATTTCCTCTGAATTACCCGTTAACTCGGTTTCGTCTGCACCAGACAGAGGCCTGTCTCATCCTGATAAAAAGATGCAGCTATTAAACTCTTCTGGTTTAAACCAACGCAGCTATTAGACTCCCCTGCCCCGTGCGTATCCCCTCGCCCACAGGACGTCAGCCTCCCGGACGCGTTTTCCATGAGGTTTGGGTCCCTGCTTGTCCCCATTCTCTCCTCTCCTGCCCCTGGCCCCTAACTTGTGAAGCCCGTTTCTGTGGCTGCTGTTCGTCCTTCTCACTGGGGACGGTGCCGCTATGCCCTCCGGGCTCGACGCTTAGGGGCCCTGCGTCTGTCTGGCCGGCTTCCCTTCTAGAGTCTCCGGAACAGAGTTCTCTCCTCTGTTTACACGTTCAGGGTCCAATCAGTGTTTTCTTTCGTGGCAACCAAACACGTTAAGGTAATCTGCCCACTTTTCTCTCGAGGTTGCCATTAATTTAGCAGTTTCTTCCTTATTAGAATTCAGTTCGGGTGAGAAGCTGCCCTTGGCGCCCTGTGCCGATCCAGGAAGTCAGTTTTGCAGGAAGAGGGGATTTAAGGTGCCCTTCACCTTCTGACGTCCCTCCTTCCCTTCTCCCTCCCCTCCCCCGTGACCCCCGAATTCCCACGGGTCTGGAGGGCCCTTCTCCGCCCGGGGGGGATTTCGGAAACACTTGCGGTTGTCCGGGGGCTTCCGTGCTGGGTTAGGACAGAACCGCCCACCTGGCCGCGGGTCACTGGCCCTTGGCGGGAACCTGGGGTGGCCGAGCCCGTTTGCTCTGGAGAGAAGCGAGTCTCCGACGGATTATACGTCACTTTGCCGAGTGTGGCCGCAGGGTAATGGCCCCAAGACGCCCACGCCCCAACCCTNCGAGCAGGGAACCCAGGAGAAGGCGGGGGGCGCGCTGTGCCGGGACCCTCGGATCCCGCGGGCGGCACCTTGACGAGGACTCACTCCAGGGCGGGCGGGGCTGTGATGCGTGTGTGGAGCCCCGGCCCGAGCTCGGCCCGCCCCCGGCGGTCACAGGGGACCCGCGGCGCCTGCGCCCTCTGGCTCGCCTCCACCGCTGTCGCGGGGACTGTGGACCCCGCTTCTGTGCGGGGCTCTGTGGGGATGAGGACCTGGCGCGCCGTTTGCACATCTGCCTCTCGGCCCAGAAGACGGCATGGTCCCGCCGGCCGGCTCCCCCGGGTCTCAGGCAAAGCCGATTTGGGGACCCCTTTGCGCCCGAGGGTGGGTCATCTGCTAGGACACTGGCCGAGTGTGGGCTGGTCCCGTGGATGTGGGAGGCATCCCGTCTCCCCAGGGGGCGCGCCCGCGGGTCTGTCACCCACCCAGACTCGCCTCGTGGTCCCGCCCCGATGGCCACCTCCTCTCCAGAGCTCACCCTCCCCACGGTGCCAGCCGGTGGGTACAGGTGGGGCCTCTCAGGCCTGGTCACAGGGGCCGAGGAAGCCAGAAGCTGCTCCCGAGTCTGCCCCCTGCCCGCCTTCCCCAGGGGCACACCCCTTCTCCTGTGGAAAGGGCTTGTTCTGGGGACCGTTGGGTGTTCCTCCCTGCTGCCTGTTCGCTCTAAATCTGTCACCTTCCTGAGCAAGAATCCTGCCGAGCTCTCTCACTTTTCCAGAAGGCTTGGCAAGGCCCGGGGTAGCAATGTTGTCTCAGGCAGTGTCACAGAGGGCCGGGGACACTGTGTCCGCCTGGGGCCCCTTCAGATGTGACTGTCACTGGAAGACTTGAAGAGCGAGGTGGGCTCGTCTCCCGGGTCGGCGCGGATGCGGGGGATTGTTNCCCTTCTCCGTCTGCCTCTGTGTCCAAAGTCCCCCTTGCACGAGGACACCAGGCACCCCCCCCCCGGGGCCGTCTGGGGTACTGGGCATTAGGGATGCTAACGCATCTTGTGTTGTGGAAACAGGGCTACTCAGGTCAACCTTTGCCCACCCCCCCCCGCCTCCAGACCGCCGAGGGGCTGGGTGGGCACCCAGCTCGGCACTCAGGCTGTGCCCAGATGGTGCATTTCCCGCAGAGGGCCACAGCGGTGAGCAAGGCCAGCACGCAGCTGGCGCTGCCTCCCGCGTGGGTGTCCCACTGTGGTCCGGGCCCTAGTGACCCACTACACTGTCATTCACCCACGGAGCAGGCTGGCTGTCCTACTTGAGATTTCTTTCTGAGACATCTGCGGAGAGGCTGGTGAGACTATTGAAGCAGCGAGATGGGAGGCCAGACCCTGCCGACCGCCTGGTGACTCGTCCGGGGCAGGAAGTCGACCCCAGCCTCTGGGGCCCGTGACAGGCAGGGCACCAGACCGGGCCACATTCTCTCCCCACCTCTGGGCGCAGGAGGGGGCTGTGAGTCTGGGGCCTCCGCCCCGACCACCCGAGTGCACCGTGTGCTCGTCCAAGGAGCCGCTGAGTGGAACCCCATTGCTTTTTCATCTTGGATGTTTGGTGATGTTGATTGGTTGAGCTAAGAGTTTCCAGCAAGCTTAGCTAAGAGCAGAATGCTTGCTCGCTTACTGAGGAGGGAAGCCCATGGACAGAAGCTTGAGCCAACCTCTCTAGGGAGGACTTACTGCTTCAGAGCAAGTCACGCCGTGGTCATCCGGTTCCCAGATCTGCAAAGAAACATGCTAGTCAGTCTTGAAACAGACGTAATATAGAAATGTATTCTTCGCTCGACTCTGCCAAGTCCAAACAGGAAAGACGTTACCATGTGTAACTGGCTGTAATCATTGCACGAGCCTTAACAGCTGGGAGACTGGTGGTGGCGTAGAGCTTCCGGCCGTGTGCACTAAACCACGCGTGGGCCCACGAAACTGCAGAAGATGCTGGCAGTTGCTGACGCCGTTGAGCTCCTCCGGGTGCACAGGTCTCCATTCAAGTCTCAGAGCCCCGACCCTCCAGCACAGAACCCCGGGGTCCACCTCACACGCCTCGCATCCCCACTAGCCACACCATCAGAGTAAAGGAAACAGCGTAATGGAAAGACAGCTGGAAAGCCCCGTGAGGACCTTGGCCGACTGTTCGGGTGATGGAAATTCCCTGTGCAGTGCCAGGGTCCACACACCTGAGCCGTAGGCATTCAACACCAAGGAATTCATCCGCTCGTGGCGTGGAGATTATTGACTCACACGTATCAGTTCACCTGGCGTGAATGACACAACCAGGGCGCCTGGGGAGACGCTATCCTGAGCACTACAGGACGGGCTAGAGGCACCGGAAGGCCCCGCGCACCGTCCTTTCACGGGTCCAGGCAGACAGGTTCCGGACAATGGCACATGCTGGCACTTGCCCGCTGGTGGCTCGGCCTCCAGAAGTGCCCTGGGCTGTCTTCAGGTGCTCTTTGTCCTGCTGGGGATCAAGTAGACTTTCTAGAACTTGTTTCTTCCGTTGGCGTCTATGAAAATCATTGGCATCTGTTCACTGGCAACACAGCGTACCATAAATAAGTTTTGCCATGTTAACTCACTTTTCATCACTTAGGTGTTTGTGGTCTTGAACTTGTGCCTCCGCCCCTTCCTGTGCGCGAGGCACTCCAGCCAGTGCTTCACTTGTGCCGTTTATCATGGCGACCCTGTGAGATCGTCAGCCTACGTTTTGGATGACAAATCTGACCCTTTAAAGTATTGAATAATTTGCCCAAATATCACCTGCCAGCAGGGGGCGGGGCCAGGATTCAAGCCCTGGACTCTCAGCTGTTGGCTGTGAGGCCTTTGCCAAGGCAAACATTGGGTCTTCCTGGGCCGTGGCTTCTTCCATCTAAAATGGGAGTGGACCCTGTTCGATGCATGGCCCAGTGCTCCGGGAAGAAGCAGGGAACATGTGGAACTACTTTTAGAACAGATAGAATGTTGGAGAAGCTTGGGACGTCGCTCTTGAACAAGGACTTGGGAAAAGCGTACGCCACACAGCAGTTTAATCAACAGCTTTCCTCTTGGGAGTGATTTTCTCCTTCCCTCCCTGTTAAAACTTACCATCGTGGATCTTAGCAGAGAAAACTACTCATCTTAGGGCCAGAAACAGAGAAGGAGCTGAGCTTCCGTTTTCTGGCTTCCGGGTGAGCTCTCTAAGCCTTAAAGAGCACACCCCTGCTAGCTGACGTGCAAGCGCCCAGGTGGCTACGTGTCCTTGCTCCGTGGTTGGGGCCGTTGTGTTATGTTTGCTCCCAGGCAGGAGTGTGTGCTCACAGCGGCCATCCCACGGAACCATCCCACAGAACCGTACCCCATCTACGAGCCTAGGCCAGGGAGAGGGGGTGTGTTCCTGAGCCCCGCCCCAGCCTCACCTCCAACTCGCTGGTTGACCTTGATTGACTCTGTAATCTGCCAGCCCTTGGCCTTCCAAAGGATAGAGGCGGCCGTTCTCAACTTGACATCAGCTCATCATCTCCCATAAGAGCTCTTTTTAAAAGATGAACAGGAAAAGTGAACCACAAAATAGTTGACATTCACCCGACCAATCAAAATACCCCCTGGGCCGTCCCCACTTCGTGACCCCGCCCCCACGGCGCCCTGGCCGGCTGACCCCTGCAGCGTGGCCCCAGCTGTGTCACGTGGAGACTCAGACGACCTAGTATTAAAAACAGAACCAATTCACTGTTCACTCTGAAATCACCATTGTTCACTCTGAAATCACCATGTCGCCGCAAAGTCAGTTACGTGGTGGGAGGTTATCACAACTCGGAGGCCCTTGTCCTGGCCTCGATGGCGCCTGTAAAGGGCGGCCTGCAGGAAACGACACGGCTGAAACAGCGCTTGGCGGAGAGCTTGACAGCAGAGGCTGTCCCCACAGCCGGGCTTGGGCTCAGGTGCTCCAAGCCGTCTGTCCCCTTAGCCCTCAGAGCACCCAGCTCCCAGGCTGCGTTTTTATTCCTCCGAGACTCCCACACCCACAAGCATCTTCTTCATTTTCTGACTGGAAAATCCAGCTTGTGGGCACTCCCTGCGCTGCTTGCTCGGGGGCAGGGCGGTGCCGACCCCTTGGAGGTGAAGGGCACCCAGCAGCCCTCAGGCCCGTGCCTGTCCAGCCAGGCGACTTTGGCACCTTCACAGCACACCGTCTGAAGCCAGAGACAGAGGGTCCGGTTCTTCCTCCCTAAACCCCTCCCTTCCCTTTCGCCAGTGACCCTGCTCTTTGTGAAAGGTTCTCAGACAGGAGGGGTCCTCACTGCCACCATCAACAGTGTCTGAATTTGGCTGTGTTGAAAATAATTCTATGAGAGCAGGGCTCCTGGGAAGCCCTCTGGAACCCTCTGGAAGCAGCTAGAAGCTCTGCTTTTTTATTCCAGAATGGTACATAAGCTGCAACAACCGACCAGATACAGCCTTCAGAAAAGGTGTCCACTTCTGAGAGATACATCACGGTCTCCAGTTGATGCCTCCATGAAGTGCCCCACTGTGAAACGGGGCTTTTTGAACTCCGTTTGGGGGTAGTGTAGCCAAGTCTGAGCTCATTCCACTTGCTGTATGACAGGCCAGTAAGTCAAGAGGCAAGGTATTGGGGGAAGGAAAGCGACGTTTCCCGGGAAGCCAGCAGACCAAGATGGCGGACCGTCGTCCCGAAGAACCATCTTGTCTCCGCACAAATGCAGGCTTCCTTGGTGTTGAGAGAAGGGGAGACGGGAGGGGTGGGGTCCAAAGGTGACTATCACTGCAGACATCCAAGAGCCAGAAGGGGTCCGAGAGGGACCGTGAAGCTCCTTTGTCCTTGGTCACTTGATCTTTGCAGATAGTACATACTCCAGTATCTGCTCAGGGTCGGGCGGTTTGTACGAGTCTCAGCTGCGAGCGTCATTCCTTCAGCAACTAGCGCACTCACGTGGGGGCTGAGCACAGGTCTCCCAGCCACGGGCCACGGCCACAAAGGCAATGGGAGCAACATGGAGTCAGACGCACCAAGCTTCCCCGGCGCAGCCACGTTTGCCGAGCGTTAGGATGGCAGGTTGACCAGATTTTCTGGTCATTTTTATTTCCATTTCCTGCCACTGTCAGTGTTCACTCTCTCAAGAATAAATTTGTGCAGGAGCCCAAAACCACTGAGCTCATGGGATTTCTGTATCGTTACTCACGCCTCAGGGGGACGCCTCAGCGGCTGCCGTCACAAGTGCCTTCGGAGCATTTCCACACCCTTCGGGCGCAATGCCACGGACCTATGTGAGCGTGCCATGCAACGAAGTGCTCTTCCTCGTCTCCAGAGGCTTCTCATCCGTCTTATCTCTGCTGGACAAAAGCCAGCGTCGCTATCTCAGTGGGACCGATGGGAGTCCGGGAGACTCACCGACGTTCCCAGCCCCCACAGCTGCCGATAAAAGAAATTAAGTAAAATCTCCTGGAGAAATGAGACCAAAGCAGCGTCCCCGGGCTTTCCTGCCCCCGCTGCCCAAGCTGCTTTCAAGGTTGGGAGCCTGGAATTGGGAGCCGCGGCTGAAGCGCAGGACCGCGGTGAGGCACCCCCCACCCACCGCGTCCCTGGCCTCGAAGGCCCCGGCCGGTTCTCTCCCTTTTCCCAGAAGAAAAGAAGTAGGTGTGCATGATGGCGGAAGGCGGGTCGCTGGAGCAGAGACGGCGGAGGTGAGCCGTGAGGCGGGGAAGGTGGCGGGAAGGAGGGACCCTCGCGGGCGCCCCTCCCCTGAGGCCACCCCCCCCGCCACTGCTCCCTGCCCGCCTCCTCCCACCCCGCCAAGGAACAGCTTTGAAAGTTCCTGGAAACAGGCAGAGGGATGTCACCGCACACCGCACGGTGGTTATTCCAGAACCAGAATTAAGAATCATTCACGTGTCAGGGGCGCCTGGGGGGCTCAGCCGGTTAAGCGTCCAGCTCTTGATTTGCGCTCAGGCCGTGATCTCACGGTCCAGGGGATCGAGCCCCACGTCGGTCTCTGCACGGGCAGCATGGGCCTGCTTGGGGTTCTCTCTCCCTGTCTGTCTCTTCCTCCCCCTCTCGTGCTCTCTCTCTAAAAAATAAGTAAGTAAACTTTTAAAAAAAAAAAGAGTTCTNCCTACTGTAACGGTTTTCTTTTCTCCCATCCTCCCTCCCACCCTCCGTTCGAAACTAAATTCCTGTCACCCCAGGGTCTAACCGTCCCCAGATCACAGAAGTTTATACACAGAGCAGTTGCCTAACATCTTAATGTTCATGTCGATGTGTGTTTCCTGTCTGCTGCCACAGACGTCTGCTACTTAAAGGGAAACCCGTGGGGGCGCCTGGGGGCCTCAGTCCGTTGAGCGTCTGACTTCGGCTCAGGTCACAATCTCGCAGCTTCCTGGGTTCGAGCCCCGTGTCGGGCTCTGGGCTGGCAGCACAGACCCTGCTTGGGATTCTCTCTCCCTCTCTCTCTGCCCCTCCCCTGCTTAAACTGTCTCTTTCTCTCTCAAAATAAACTTTTTAAAAATTTAAAAATTATGATAATAAAATAAACAAAAGGAAACCTTAACTGCAGTCTTACAAAGGAACACTCATCCTGGTATTTGAACTCTACGTAAGAAAAACACAAAAATACCTCGTACTCGGTGAATGCTAGTATCAGTGGTCCACACACACCCTTCTTCTCCCGGAGAGGGAAGTGACGGCAAGTGGCCTGAGTGGGGCCCCGGGAGGGGACGTCACCTGGATGGGCCCTGGGTGGCTGCGGTCCCCTTGCGCAGCCCCTCACAGACGCTCCTAACTCCCTGCCTCTGGGGTTGTCCACAGACGATCACTGCAGGCTCCTGCTGAAGCCGGAGAACAGCCACAGCAAGTCAGACTACATCAACGCCAGCCCCATCGTGAGTACCTCCGGGCACAGGGCCCACCACGCCGGGGCGCGAGCCCACGTGGCCTCAGCTGGGCGCGAACCGACTAGGTAGCTGGTCTCCACCAAGTGACTGGTGTCAGCCGGGTCATCAGGGTTCACCAGGCGGCCCGGGCTGGGTCCCCCCGGGGAAGGGCGGTCGGGGTCCGCCGGTGTGAGGGCCCCGGCTGCAGCGGCCCGCTGGGTTCTGGACCAGAAGTGTGTGAGTTTTAGGAAAACACAGTTGGCTGTGCGCCTTTTCTAGACCCACTCGTTCCCGTTGGCTCAGGAGGATGGAGAACACGAGGCCCAAACCTGCCCCTGTTAAACTGACGGGGGGCACGGGGCAGGTGCGCGCGGGCTGGTCTCTGTGGGTATTTCCAGGGCGGCCCTTCCCCGCAGGCTGTGCCCCCCGGGGCCGCGCTCTGCCCCTGAGAACTCACCACCCCCTGGGGGACCCCCCGACCGCCAGGCTCTCCAGCCTGGCACCCCTGGCGTGGGCCTCTCCCGGCACGAATGCTGTGGGAGCCGGGGTGGGGGGTGACGTGTCCCCTCTCAGAGAACAGACTAAGCGATGCTCAGCCTGACTTTTCAAAACCAAGCTGGAGTGACTCCGTGTGGGAAGAAAGTGAAACAAGGGTCCACAAGAGGGTGTGTTGGAGCACGTGGTTGGTGGCAGAGTTTGGGAGCCGGTGGGGACTCACGGGGGAGGCAGCGTGTGGTCCCTGTGAACCATGCATGTCAACGTGGGCCATGGGGGAGCCTCAGGACATCGCACCGACATCTCAGATGTGTGTTCAGGCAGACACAGCGCGCGGCTCCAGCTCAGGGGGCACACTGGTGACACGCACCTGGCTCGGTGAGAGCTCGGGTCCCCTGGATTCGCCCGGACAGCCCCCCCCCTGCCAGGAGCAGGCTTCACATGAGAACATCCGCCCTGTGAGTCAGGCTGCAGCTGCGGATGGCAGTTCTCACGGCTGCTGGTTCCACAGATGCGGGAAGCCTGTCGCTGGAGTCCGGTACGCCCCCGGTCCCCATATCCGTGGCCCTCTCGGCGTCCAGTACGCCCCCGGTCCCCATCCGCGGCCCTCTCGGCGCAGAGCAAGGGCAGTGCGTGACGTGCTCGCCACGAGAAAGTGGGTTAAGAGCTGGTCCGCTGGTCTGTGTACACCCTGGAGCCCAGACCTCGGCTCCTGCAGTTATTTTTAGGCCGGAGCCGGTTACTTCCAACACAGGTGGGCCTCAGGGTGGGTTCCCTGTGTCCCCATCGTCCTCACTGGGAGCCATCCAGCCCCTCTCAGTAAATGCCCTGTGCAGTGCTTAGTCCTTTGTTGTCACTTCGGATTCAAGCCAAAGCCTCGCCGATTTACAGGCTCTTGCTGTGTAGACAGAGCGCCGTTGCTGGTGAGGTGGGGGCCGTGAGTGCTTGGACGTGGTGCCCCGGGACCCGCGGTGACAGCAGCTCAGATCCGCCTGGAGAGCCGTGTCCTCCTGAGGGGCTCCTTGTCCAGGGCAGGAACCATGTCCCGGGGCCAGGAAAAGAAATAGCACAGTTATTTTCACGTCTAATCGATGAGAGTCCAGAGTTGGGGCGTGCCCATCTCCCCCACTTTTACGGGTCCCAGCTTCCCGACGTGTGCGTACTTGAGGCTGAAGCGGGAGGTCGGTGCAGGAGCCCATGGNCAGGCCCTGCCTACCGGGCGGGGGCCTGGGTCAGAAAGCGATGCCCAGAGAGAGAGGGATTTAAGGTCTCTTTCATGTTTCCCTTTATTTCCTGCCACAATTCTTTCTTTCTTTTAATTCGGGGTGTAAGAATGAAGCGCGGGCCTCTTCTTTCCGAGATAGCTGCAGGACGGCGGTCGTGAGCTTCCCGGCAGCAGCTGAACGAAAAGCTAAGGATTCAAGCCCAGGAAGACCCTGGCTGCGCAGAATAAAACCATCAGAACTGCATCTGCCACGTGTGTACTTAGGCCTCAGTAAATTTCAGGGAAGCCCTCGGCTGGTAAAGAACGTGTGGTCTTTGCCTCGAGACCCGAGTCTGGAAAGCACAGAACCCTGTTTCCCTGCGCGGCGCGGCCAGGAGCCCCCTCCAGCCCCGTCGGAGCAGCGCTCGGACTTCTCCGCAGGAACGGCTCTGCAGTTCCCCAAACTTGAAAATAAGCTTACTCTTCATTCCACTCCTTATTGAGGGAGAAAAAACCGTTCAAAGCTTTAATTCAGGACGTGTTTAGCTAACGTAGGCACACATGGACGCCTCGGGAAGGCGTGCCTGGTCAGACGTCCTGAATAGCGTAAGCAAGTGGCCGAATATGGGAGCCACCTCTCTGGTTCTCGGAAAATATTCACAAGCAAACATCCACATGTGCATATTATATCCTGTAATTGACTTAAATATCAACTCATACGGATAAAATCTGAAAATAACTTCAGCTCCTGCGTCAGTCTTTGTCACGTTGATTTCTGAAGCTACAGCTTCTCGGGAAATCCTCACATGAAGACGTAGTGTCAGGAAAAGTGGCTCAAAAACTCAGGTTTGATATTCACTTGTTTTTAAGAAAACGTTCTGTGAAATTTGCTGTAGATGCTGGAACAGATGAAGGGGGAGACGGATAGGCATCCCGAAGGAAATCATGCGTGCGTGCCCTCTGAGGTTTCAGAGTAGAGGCGCGGCCCCGCACCCCTCCCGGGTCGCGGGCAGGGTTAAGGCGAGGCCCGGTCGGGCAGGAGCTGGGCTGGCTCTCCCCACCCCCCACCCCGTGCTCTTGAAGGCTTCAGGGCCTGGGCAACTGGTCTTGACACACTGAACTCTTGAGTTTAAAAATCTGTTTTGTTTGCACTCCTGGAGAAATTACTGCTGTTTTTAATTCACGTTAGAGTTTGGCAGACAACTCGCACCTAGTTAATAACTGCCATTCCCCAGCTCCTGGCTGGTGGCTCGGTGTGCTTTGTGGTACGCTGTACCCGTGCGTTTAGGAATTCGTCGTGATCCTCCTCTCCGGTTCCCTGCCACGTTTGGTGTCTCGATAAGAAACAGCCAGCCACGTGGATAAGGGATTCAACACAACTAAACTGTTTTCCTTTTTCTGGAGGAAAAAAACAAACAGTAAAAGCAAAATTGTGCTGTTAATTATATCTGGGACTTGGCACCCTGTGGCCCTCGCTTGGCATGCAGTCACTCAGCATTACGTCACGTTTGATTGTCTGGAGCCTTCTGCCTTGGGCAGTCCACGAAGGAGAAGGCCACCCGGGGGCAGGGCGCTTGCACGCAGAGGCTCTCACTGAGAGTGTCAGGGTGGCCGCCAGGACACCCACGCGGGCACGCACATCAGTTCCCAGAGCCAGCGGCCACATGGAGGCCACGCATGCAGACGGCCCTCCTCCTCCACCGCCGTTTCCCAGACACCCGGACGGAGGCCAAGGGGCAGGAGCTGGCTGTCCTCGGTCCTGGAGCCCGTGTCTGTGCACATCGAGACGCGCCCGTAAATGGGACCCTGCGAAGGGAAGGAAGGTGATGAGACGATGGGGAGCAGACGCAGCACAGACTGCAGGGAGCAGCAGACCCCGCGTCACACGCACTGGGAACGGTGGCGGAAGACACACGTCCACGTCCACGTCCACGTGCTGGGGTCGTGGGCCAGAGTTCCTGATGGAGGAGGCAGTGTTAGTAGAATCGTACTTGAATGCCTCTCATTATACTCATCCTGCTTTGGAAATCCTAAATACAACGCTTCTGTTCATTTAGTGAAATATTGGCTTCAGCTAAAGACCCCCCCGCCCCCGTGACCAGCAGGCTCTCTGTCGCCTTATATGTGCCACACGCACAAGGCGCACAACGTGCTTCTGCCCGAAATTATCTTCTGTCCAACAGAATGTGCTCAGAAGGAAGTCACTGCAATTGTCTGTGAATCACCATTGCGCTGATGACACACTGTGCGGCTCTGGGGTCATTATGCTACTTACTGCCTCCCAAGAGGCGGCCACGTGACCGCCACCAAGGCCCGAGCCACGTCCTCCCTTGTCCGGGCGCCTGAGTGGTGGGGGTGGGCCACGGAGACCTACCGCAGTAGGATGCTGCTCAGGTTTTTACTTTTAATTGCACATTTCTCAGTTTGAAAGCAGCTACGTGCGCTAGTTTGAGCATAGTAACGATTTTTAAATGTGATGCTCTCTAAATTGCTTTAGTCAGAAAAGCGCCTTTGAAAAGGAGGTGGGGTTTTACTTTCTATGCAGAATTGTCTGCTGGGAAGATCTGGGGTTTTTGTAAATAGCTGTCACCCCCAACAAGTGCACATTTTGAAAAATCAAAACTCCTTATTTCTGCTAAGCTTTTCGACTGAAACATTTTAATTGGGGCTTTCAGCAAGATTCACGTAATTTTACCTGTATTGTGTGTGTTGTGGTGCCTTTGAAGACGAGGTCCGGCCTTANCTCCCACCGCGCATAATTGTAAGATGCTCGCACTCTCATGCCGCAGCCACCCTCCTCCAGCGTGCACACCAGTGCCCCCGTTTGCTGCCACCGCTCGACATGTGCTTGAACCTTCCTTCTTTTTCACTGTATTGGGAAACATATTCCTGGTAACTTTGAATACGGAGCATTTTAAATCCGTAACCAAACCCGGGTGTCAGAAGAGTAAGCTCTAGCACCAGATGGGAAAGCATCAGGGACGCTGCACACCCGAAGGTGACGTTCCAGCGCCAGGCCCCGGCCGCGCTTCCGGGAGGTCTCCACCGTTCCTTCCGCGCCGCGTGGCGGACAGAGCAGTCCTTGGGGATGCGACGCCGATGCCCTCGTGCTCTGGGGCCAGGCGTGGCCCCTGGGGGGGCCTTCCGCTCACCAGCCCCCACACTGCCTCTCCGCCTGGTTGCTTGTCCAGCCTTCGGTCCCTGGGTCCTTTCCCCTCCGTTTTCCAGCTTGGTCTTTGGTTTTTTTGGGGTTTTTTTTGGTTTTTTCAAATGTTTATTTGAAATTTCAAATATTTATTTCTAGGAGAGAGAGAGAGAGACAGCGTGAGCAGGGGAGGGTCAGAGAGAGAGGGAGTCACAGACTGAAACAGGCTCCAGGCTCTGAGCTGGCAGTCAGCACAGAGCCCGACGTGGGGCTCGAACCCACAAACTGCGAGATCATGACCTAAGCGAAAGTCGGACGCTCAACCGACTAAGCCACCCAGGCGCCCCTCCAGCTCGGTCTTTGAATGAAATGTTACAACTGAGGCCCCTGAGCCGGGCTCCGGTCAGCCAGCACGCAGTGCTCGCAGATCCCTGGCGACTCGGCGTCACAGAAATACGCTCCCCTGTGACAGGAGCTGACCCCTCTGGGGGGCAGGCGGCATTTGTTCATCAGTTCTTCCCGGACCCCAGAGGGTGGCTCGTGGCACCTGACCACCCACAGCCCAGCTACACCCCGCCCAGCCCCGCACCTGCAGCTCTCGCAGAGGGCATGCCGTGAACCCTGCACGGGGCCCGTGGTGGGTATGCACACTGCTCACACTAGCACACAGCCAGGGTGGAGGCCACTCAGGCCAACACGTGGCTAATTGATCCATGGCCACCGGCATCCGTGGACACTGCCCTGGTGGCCCCCAGCCTGTGTTCTGACCACCCCGCCTGGGCCCGGCCTGTTCACTTACCAGCCTCAGGCCTCTTTGATCTGCTGTCTTCACTTGGGCTCCAGCTGCTCCCATTACCTCAAAGTCAGGGGTACAGAAAGCACCCCGACATGGTCACCGCGGCTCTGGTCATGGGGCCACAAGGCTCCGCCTAAAGCCCAAGCACTGCCGGAACGGGGTGGGGGGGNCCGGCGGGGGGGGGGGGGGGGGGAGGGGGCTAAGGAAGACCCGCCCGCCTTTCTCACCTCTGCACACACCGCGTGTCGATGCGGCACTGGGCGCGGGCCGGTCCGCCGCCACCTCCTCCGCGGCCAGGGCTGTGTTTCCCGGGTTTTTACGGGCGTCCGCTAAGCTTGGTCACTGTCATCCTGTCTCTGCAGATGGATCACGACCCCAGGAACCCTGCCTACATCGCCACCCAGGGACCGCTGCCTGCCACCGTGGCCGACTTCTGGCAGGTGAGTCTCGTCCCATTAAAACTTTTCCTGAAGGTCAGATCTTACACATCGGTCACGAGCGATACCCTGGGTTCCGTGAAGCAGATTTAAGCGTGTTTAGATGTGCTCGCCAAGGGTTACTTGATTTCAGGATTTAAACGAGTCCTTTAACATGTTTTGTTATCAATCTTCTTTTTTCAGAGCGTGAGTATGCAGAATTCCCTTTGAGAGACCGAATGCTCTAAAGATCCCTACTTTTTTAGCCCCCTTTCACTTGTATTTTGTGAAATATGAAAAAATGGAATTAGCATTTGAATTCTAAGAATTTCAAATGTTTCTTTATCTATCGTTCTCCTCTTATGAGCGTAAAAACTGGCGTTCACGTTACAGTTTCTCCCTTGTGGATTCTCTGTAATGCGTTTTCAAGGCCTGGCTGGCCTGTCTGCGCCCGCAGTCGTGACCCCAGTGAGGCTCAGAGGGGCCGGGGGGCGGGGCCGGGGCGCCCCGGCCTGTGAGCGAGCGAGCGGGGGTGGGGCCCCCCAGCCAGCGGGCGGAGGGGAGCGTGTCTGCGCGGCCCCTTCCTAGCGGCCTTCTTGCTACTGGAAAAAATAAAACCAAGCAAACCTCACGGTCGTGGTGCCCAGATCGAGAACCGCGGCGCGGAGCCCCCGACCTCCAGCGCTGGCAGGGGCCCCAGGGGCCGGGGCCACCCCCGGCGAGATGCTGACTCTCCCCCGAGACATGCGTACAGCGCGCGCAGTCCAGGCCGGGCGCTGCCATGCACGGGGAGCCCAGTGCCCGTGGGCCGCCCGGTCTGGGGACCTTCATGCCGAAGCCCCACCAAGCTGCGTGAGCCCTCAGTCAGCTCTGCTCCCCCGGCGCACCCGAGGCCCCAGGGAGAACCCGCGCAGGGCTTCCTCCACCCCAGAGAGAAGGACGGAGAACGTTCCGAGACGTGCCGTGGAACAAGGAGTGCCCACAGAACTCCCGTCTCTCTGCAGAAATTCCACTTTACCTCAACCGTTCTCCAAAATGTGTGTATTCTGTGCGGCATTCAGGGCCCCAAATGCAGGCTGTGTCCTTTCTCCCGGCCGTGACTTCACGCGTGTTAGGCGGCTCTTGCCAACACAGCTGTCCTGAAGGCTCGCGGACGTTTCACAGCCGGGATAATTGCTCACGCAGCCACCGGCCACTTCCTGTGGACCAGGTCGCATGCCACAGGCTGTGGGTTTGGACCATAATCTTCACGGTCCATAAAGACTCAGGGACTCATGCACCGCCCAACCCACATGGCGTCGGAGTGGTNGGAACAAGGAGTGCCCACAGAACTCCCGTCTCTCTGCAGAAATTCCACTTTACCTCAACCGTTCTCCAAAATGTGTGTATTCTGTGCGGCATTCAGGGCCCCAAATGCAGGCTGTGTCCTTTCTCCCGGCCGTGACTTCACGCGTGTTAGGCGGCTCTTGCCAACACAGCTGTCCTGAAGGCTCGCGGACGTTTCACAGCCGGGATAATTGCTCACGCAGCCACCGGCCACTTCCTGTGGACCAGGTCGCATGCCACAGGCTGTGGGTTTGGACCATAATCTTCACGGTCCATAAGACTCAGGGACTCATGCACCGCCCGACCCACATGGCGTCGGAGTGGCACTTCTTACGGAAGGGTGTGGTCGGTGGGCTGATCCACCTTGAGGCGCACAGGCCTGGCACTGAGGAGACACATTTACGAAACGGAAGAGAACGTCTCTACCTGGAGCAGCAGCAGGGAAATAATCAAGCACGAGATCACTCTGTCCAGGGAGACACCAGTGTCCCTCAAAGCGGTGCCTTGTGGCCGACAGGCTCGCCCTTCCAGGGGCTGTTGCCACAACAGCGTGTCGAGGCCGCGACAAGTCCTGTCCTAGAGACCGCTTTCACTCTGTCCCGTCCAAATGCCCTTGACCGCGATGCCATGGTCTTGAGGAAGAGAGCAGAGGGAAGGGCATCAGCACAACTTTTCTGTGGCTGCCGTGGCTGCTGTAACAAAGTAGCACAGACGCTCACGAGGCCAGAAGTCCGAATGCGGATGTGGGAGAACCTGCTTGTGCCTCCATGGCTGGCTTCTGGTCATGGCACTGCTCGGTGTGGACAGCTCGTGGAAACACTGCTCAGTGTAGACGACTCGTGGACTCACCACTCAGTATGGACAACTCATGGATGCACTGCTCCCTCTGTGGATGGTTCATGGACACACTGCTCTGTGTGGACGGCTCGTGGACACACCACTCCTGCTGTGGACGCACTGCTCCTGCTGTGGACAGCTCGTGGACTCACTGCTCAGTGTGGACGGCTCGTGGATGCACCGCTCAGTGTGCACGGCTCGTGGACGCACCGCTCCCGCTGTGGACGGCTCGTGGACACACTGCTCCCACCACTGCCCGCATCCGCGTGGTGACTGCCCACAGGGTGTCTGTGTTTCTGTCCGCAAACTTCCCTCCTCCTGGAAGGCCACGGTCGTTAGACCTAGGGTCCATTGTGACCTGTGTGGCCTCCTCTGCAGACCTTCCAGAGAAGGTCCCGTTCACAGGCTCCAAGTGCGCATGGCCCCTGGCAGACGCTGTCCCACCCCGGACAGCGGCTAAGGAGAGTGGCGGTGGAGCCCCTCGTACTGCCCTGCTGTACGGACATGTGGCCGCCGCGGGAGTCCAGAGAGAGGCCGCCGGGCAGGCGGACAGAGGAGGAGGGTGGGCAGAGGGGCGGTGAGGGTCGGGGCAGGTGGTCATCCAGGGACGCGAGCCAGGCCCAGCACGGCCAGAACCCAGAGGCTCGTGCTGCGTCTCCGGGAACCTCCAGGAAGGAGCGAACACTGGACCCACGCAGCCTTTGGCAGCCCGCAGGTGCCCAGCTGCTCGGCGAGCGCGCGCGGAGGGCTGCGGGGTCGGGAGGGCAGGGAAGGAGAAGGTGACGAAGGCCCGTCGTCCGCAGGCCCGGCCCCTGAGGCGGGATGGCGTGTCCTCACTGGGACGATGCCCCCACGTGTGTAACGGGGCCTGCACAGCCTCTCTGAGGGAAAGACACACACGCACGTGTGCAAAGGGGACGTTTAAGTCCAAGTTAATGTGAGGAAAGGGGCGGGAAGAGAGGAGAATGACACTAATTGAGCACTTACTGTATGCTCAACCCTGGGCAGGCGCTTCAGACAGACTTCAGTCAATACCCCCATTGACCCAGGATGAACTTGAGACCCTGGGTCCCCCCCCATGTGAGGTGGGAAGGGGCCAGGGGCCAGGTGGGGGGGGGCAGCAGGGCAGCACGAGGGCGGTTGGAGTTCACTGGGGACAGTTTGGGTTTGGGAAAATGGCACCTTCTGGGGACAGGGGTGCTGACAGTCACAGGAATGTGGGTGTGCTTAACGCCCCTTAACTGTGCGCTTAAAATGGCTAAGAAGGTACATTGTGTGTCATGTGTATTTTACCACAGTCAGAGAAAGCCATGACCCCCTCCTAAAGAAGGCTGATGTCCGGGGAGCGGGGTCTACGTGACCTCCCCAAACCCACACGGCCAGCCGGAGGCACATGTTAATCCAGAGCCGTCAGATTCGGATGCTTGCTGCGACCTGCACTCCTTACAAGGAAGAAGGTGCAGGGACGAGGGTGGGGCTCCCCGCAGGGAAGTGAGCTCTGTGCACCTGTCGGGGGGGCTGGGGGGGCAAGCATTCCCCGGGGGCACGGTCCCCCTAGGGAAGTGAGCTCTGTCCACCTGCCGGGGGGTGTGGGGCCTGAGGGGGCGAGCGCAGCGCCAGCCGACTCCAAAGGAGCATCAGAACAGCTTTCTGGGAGAAAAGGCATCTCCGAGACACAAGCTGGGGAGCCTGGGCTGGCTGGGGAGTGGGAGGAAGGGGTGGGGCTGGGGAACTTAGCCAGTCATTGCCACCCCGGCCACGGGCGCTGCTCCAGCTGACCCCGATGCGGTCCGTCACCCCCACCCTGTCCTCAGGGAACCCTTATCTGGGAAGGGTGGTGGCTGCCTGTCATCCCTCTTCTCATATTTTCAGAGGACGCGGCAGAACCGCGGGCTCTCCGCGTGGCAGCTTCCCCGTGTGCCCACCACGTGTGGGGGAGCCTGGGAGGCGTGGCCATCTACGCAGGAGCTCAGGCCCGTGAGGGCTGCTGACAGATGTGAACGTATTCGAGCGCCCCCGCCCCCGGAGTCGGGACGGTCCCCGCGGTGCGCTCGCCTGTCCCCCACAGGGCAGCCCCGCCAAGGGACACTCGCGAACCTCGAGCCACGCCCGCCCTGCCTGATGAACGAGCTCTGTCAGATGGCAGCCAGGGCCAAGCGGGCACGTCAGGCGCCCGGTGCACAGCATCACACTCGCTGCCGGCAGTTCAGCAGGAGAAACAGCCCTCGGTCGCGTTGTCTTCCACCCTCTGAAGGTTTTCTGCCGTGAAGTCTTAGCCGGGGACGCACACTTCTTTCCAGAAGCCATGGGCTTGGTTTAAATCGTGCGTTTATTTTTTAGTGTCTGCGCGGGGGGGCCGGGACACAGGAGGAGGAGCGGCAGTGCCCACGCCCGGCCCCGGAGGCCTGCACGGGACGGGGACCCGGGCTGCTGTGCGCCTGCCCTGCTCTCACTGCCCGGGTCTGGCGGGGAGACGGAGGGCGGCCCCGTTACTCTTCTGAGAGAGAGAGACAGAGCGTGAGCAGGGCGGGGCTGAGACAGAAGGAGAGAAAGAAATCCAAGCGGTCTTTGCACCGTCCGCACAGAGCCCGACGGGGGGCCCCGTCCCGGAACCGTGAGATCATGACCTGAGCCGCGTCAAGAGCCGGACACTTAACCGGCTGAGCCGCCCAGTCGCCCCTCAGATATTTCGTCCTGTTGGATTTCCGGTACGTAAGTCATAAACATTTAGAGATAGGAGAAAACTTGTGTCACGCTGCCGCACTTGAAGTTGGGGGTGGAAAGCCCCGGTCGGCAGGGGCGTCCAGGGTTGGGGGGTCCACCGGGCACCGCGGCGGAGAGCGCACGGTCCTGCCGAACCTCGAGCTCCGGCCTCGGCGAAGAGACGTCTTCCGAGTTTCTTTCTCACCGGATACCGTGGGCCCCAGCGGCGCACAGGCTCCCCGTCCTGCTTCTAAGTCCTGGTTCCCTGTCCCTCCCCTCTTCCTCCCTCCTCCCTCCCTCCCTGCCCACCCCTCCTCCTCACCGGCCTCACCCCCCTTCCCTTCCTCCTCCTCCTCTGGGACTCACAGCTGGATCTGATGCCCTGATGGCAGGTCCCCCTGTTGAAAAGCGGCCGCCCGAGCAGGGCACTTTACCTAAGGATAAACTGCGTCAGGCGCACATTTACCCTGAACGGTGAACCGCCGGGGGCTCCAGGTGCCCCAAGCAGAGGCAGGCCCCTCAGGTGCAGTAACTTCCTGTCCAGACAAATCCCTGTGGTGACCATCGCCACGGTGACCACCGCCACGGGGGCCGCTCACGGTGGGGTAAGGACGTCCCGTCGGAAGGGTGTGTCCTGACCCCGGGAACCCCCGAGTGACAGGTGCTCGCCCCGGCCGAGTCCCGTGTGCTGGACAACCGAGCAGGCCGTTTCAGCTTTTGAAGAGAAGTCTTTCTTGCCGGAGCAAAGCTATTCCAGAGGTCGGGCTGCTGTGTACGGGGTGCCACACGGTGTCTGTGCCCGGGCTGGGCTCAGGACCCCCTTCACTGCCCACCCGCCCCTGCGCGTCCCGCACCCGCCGCCAGCACCGCTAGCGCCGTCGCCTTCCGCGACCCCGTCGTCGCTCTGTCTCGAAGGGAAGCCCACACCGGCATGTTTGTTTACCAAGAAGCAGGTCAGCCGGGTGCACTGTGAGTCGCACGGGAGACATAAGAGAAATTTCATCGCCCATCACCTGCTTAGATCACTGTCCCCGAAGTGCGGACTTTGACACAGAGCCCGTGCCCGCAGGACAGCAGCAGCCCGAGCCTCGGAGGGCTTGGCGCCGGTCGCTGGAGCCTGTGTTCTGGGCGGGGGAGGGGCGTGTCCCCTGCAAAAGGTGCTGCAGAGCCTTTGGTTCTTTCTTGTTTGGTCTCCCGAGGCCCACGCTGAGCTCAGTGGCCTCTCTGAGCTCACAAGGAGTAAGACGCACGTGCTATGAACCTCAAAAATTGACTTCTCATTACTTAAAAGTATGAGTCCGCCTCCTTCCTCAGCGCCAGGCTTAAGATCATCTCTGTTCAACCTACGACCGCGACTGCAGCAGAAACAAGCGTGCAGTCGGGATGCAGGGGTGCGGCGCCCGCTCGGGAGGAGCCGTCTACTTCGTGCCAGCTGCTCCGCAGGAGTGCGAACGGTTTATGTGCTAAAGAAAAAAAACTAGAAAATGAACAGCTGTCCTGTACAGTAAGCAGGCCCTGCGAGGACGCCCCCTGGCGTGGCTTTGGCAACTCTCTTCTCCGACTTGTCTCTTTACAGACATGTTCAAATGACCTCTTCGAAACATATGTATTGTTTTCAACCAAGCGGCCACTGTCCCGCATCACAGTCGGGGCTGCCGCGGAGGGTGGAGACGGCAGGCAGCCCAGCGTCCAGTCTCCTCAGAGATGCCAGCCTGGTGGGAGAAAACGTGGGCACGTGATAGGGATGACGCAAGGTGGAAAGGGACACATCACAAGAGATCTAGGTACAGGAAGGAGAGATTTTGCGCCTGGGGGGGGGGCTGGGTGCCTGGCAGAGAGCACGGCCTGGGCGGTTGCTGCTTCGGCCGGGCCGTCTCTCCTTGAAGCAGCTCTCAGCGGGGCTTTGAAAGAGTTTGGTTTGCTGAGTAGTTAGGACTCAAAACAGACTTTGGAGGAAGAGGCACTAGGGTCTGTTCACGTGCTCTGACTAGGTCAGGAGGTGCAGCCGAGAGCGGGTGCCCGAGCCCGGGAGGGCGGCGCACAGCGGGTGCGAAGCAGGGCCTGGAGCTCGGGTCTGAGCTGCCCGGGGCCACTCCGCGTGGATGCTGGACAGGACAGCGCTATAAACGCAGTCTCTTCCTTACGACTCTGTTAATGACCTTCTCTTTCCTCCAGCTTCCCTTACTGTGAGAATATAGCAAACCATACATAGAGCAGATAAAATACGTGCTGATCTGCTGCTTATCACCAGTAAGACTCTTAGTAGCTGAGTTTTGGGGGAGTCAAAAATGAAACCTGCATTTTCGACTGCGCAGAGGTGGGCCCCCCACCCCCACGATGCTCAGGGGCCGTTTCAGGGTCTGGGGCCCCCACGACAGGTTTCCACAGGCTGGGGGCCTTACAGCAACAGCAGCGCCCGCTCTGAGAGCCGCGGGCCTGCTGGGTGTCCAGAGGGGCGTCCTTCCACGGTCCAGCGGCCCCGCGCGGTCCTGGACCTGCGGCCAGCGACTCGTCTCCGCCTCGGCCTCACTGGCTTCCCCGTGCGCGTGTGCCTCCGCACAGGGCTCCCTCTTCTTACCAGGCCCCGTCATGCTGGGTTAGGCCCGCCCATGACCTTTCTTAATCCCGTGACATCAGCAGAGGCCCTGTTCCCAAATAAGGTCACATCCGCAGGTACCAAGGGTGAGGACAGCCACCCCCTTCTGCTGGAGACAAAATCGGACCTGGAACAAAGCAATACGGCTTTTCTTATCAAGGCTGCGGTAGACTCACTGGGTTGGGTCAGACAGCAGCCCCGTGAGCCACGTGTCTAAACCACTGAATGCTGTTACCCCCTCGCTTGCTGCCCAGGCCGTGCACAGGTCCCCACGGGCAGCTGTGTCACCATGAGTGTCTTCTCTGCGTCATGTTGGAGAGGGAGCCTGGCCCACGTGGTCTCGCGGGGATCGGCAGGTGGTGCACGTGACACTGAGCAGGCCCATCCGTCCCTGAGCGCGAGCGCACTGTCGCCAGGAAGGGTTGGCGGGACGTAAACACCCCAGGGCCGTGCAGAGCGATAACATGGGGGTGTCCTGGGCCTTCCGGGCGGGCTTCTGAGCAGCGGCCCCAGGGCATTCGAGNGGGCTCCCTCTTCTTACCAGGCCCCGTCATGCTGGGTTAGGCCCGCCCATGACCTTTCTTAATCCCGTGACATCAGCAGAGGCCCTGTTCCCAAATAAGGTCACATCCGCAGGTACCAAGGGTGAGGACAGCCACCCCCTTCTGCTGGAGACAAAATCGGACCTGGAACAAAGCAATACGGCTTTTCTTATCAAGGCTGCGGTAGACTCACTGGGTTGGGTCAGACAGCAGCCCCGTGAGCCACGTGTCTAAACCACTGAATGCTGTTACCCCCTTGCTTGCTGCCCAGGCCGTGCACAGGTCCCCACGGGCAGCTGTGTCACCATGAGTGTCTTCTCTGCGTCATGTTGGAGAGGGAGCCTGGCCCACGTGGTCTCGCGGGGATCGGCAGGTGGTGCACGTGACACTGAGCAGGCCCATCCATCCCTGAGCGCGAGCGCACTGTCGCCAGGAAGGGTTGGCGGGACCGTAAACACCCCGGGGCCGTGCAGAGCGATAACATGGGGGTGTCCTGGGCCTTCCGGGCGGGCTTCTGAGCAGCGGCCCCAGGGCATTCGAGAAGCTCCCCAGGAAGGGGGACCCCCGGCTTCCGAGCACCGCGCCGCCAACTTGCACCCGCCGTCCAGCCCTCAAGGCGCAGTTTAACGCGTGTTGGCAGCTTTGCTTCGATCCAGGGCCGGAAGCGCCGGCTTCCCGTTTGGGAAAAGTGATCCACTTGACACCAGACAAGGGGTCATGGGCAGGACCGCAGACCAGTACTCCCGCGGGACACCCCCGCTCACTTCCGGTGGGACCCCGAGCCGACTGGCTTCCTGGAGGAGGAGGACTGGCGCACAGACAGCGCCCTTCTGGAGTTGGGCGCTGCCCCCACAGGAGCCAGGCCCAGCGAGGGGCACTGGGGGGACCTGTCCCCGGGTATAAACGGAAGCTGAGTTAGCCGGAACTTGCCTGTCCCCAGCAGAACCCACGCTAACCTTCTGCCCGGAGCAGTGAGGCCCCGCGCCAGCCACCGCGCACAGGTGAGGCCCCGCAGGCGACGCGCTCGGAGCCGCCAACCGCCTTGTGATGCTGCCGCCGAGCGGGCCGCCTGTTTGTTTGATTTAGTAAATTCCCCTCCCTGCTCCCGCACACAGTGACCTAAAAAGAAATATTATCCCCAAGGGTGCCTTTGGGATTGTTTATTTAAATTAAGTTTCATTTGGATTTAATCTTAACCAAGTCTTCAGAGAGCCGGGCGGGCCCTGAATGAAAGCGCCGCGTGCGGACCAATGAGCGGGGCCGCGCGGCTGGAGACCCCTCTGCAAGTGAGGGCTTCCTAACGTCACACTTGGGTGGCACAAGCCGAGTGTTAGATGATTAGTTTATGGTCTAGATCATTGTATTTTTATTACACTCATAAAATCTGTGTTTCTCCTCATTTTCGTAATGGCCTCAATGAGCTTCTCCAGCTTCTAAAGACACATTAAACCGTTATGTGCTGGAAGGGCCAGTTCAGCGGGCAGGTCGGGGGGCCTGGGGGCTGCAAGAAGGACACATGCCTTGAATGCTCATCTCGTTGTGAGATTTGCACCTCGGAAAATGCAAGTGTGTGGGTTGGGGCACAATTCATATTTATTTGTGGGCGTTTTCATGAACACTGCAGTGACTTCCATTAAATTCCAATATAAGCGATACATGAGGAGGATCCTTAATGGTACCAACTGATCTCACCACGCGGGAACATAAGTCAGTGTGGAAAGAGGAAAATATCCTGGACACGACTGTTTTTTTTTTTTAATGTTTTATTTATTGAGACCAGAGAAAGAGAGAGAGAGAGAGAGCATGAGCAAGGGAGGATCAGAGAGAGAAGGAGACACAGAATCAGAAGCAGCTCCAGGCTCTGAGCTGTCAGCACAGAACCCAACGCAGGTCTCAAACTCGAGAACCGTGAGATCATGACCTGAGCCGAAGTCGGACGCTTAACCGACTGAGACACCCAGGCGCCCCAGGACACGACTGTTTTTAAAACACAACTGAAAGGGGCGCTTGGGTGGCTCAGTCAATAGAGCGTCCAACTTCGGCTCAGGTCATGATCTCACGGTTCGTGGGTTCAAGCCCCGCGTCAGGCTCTGTGCTGACAGCTCACAGCCTGGAGCTGCTTCGGATTCTGTGTCTCCCTCTCTCTGCTCCTCCCCGCTTGCTGTTGGTCTCTGTAAAAAATGAACTAACATTTTAAAAATGCTTTTAATAAAAATTAAAAAATAAAATTCAATTTAAAAGGGGTTATTAATTACACGAATATGAAAGAAAAGCATTTTATATTTGAGATATGTGGACTTTTTAGAAGAAATTTTTAATTGAGTTGTCATTTCTATATTTAAAAGAAATAGGGAGCACCTGGGTGGCTCAGTCAGTTATGCATCTGACTTCGGCTCAGGTCATGATCTCATGGTTCTTGAGTTTGAGCCCCATGTCGGGCTCTGTGCCGACAGCTCAGAGCCTGGAGCCTGCTTTGGATTCTGTGTCTCCCTCTCCCCCGCCCCTCCCCTGCTCGCTCGCTCTCTCTCAAAAATGAATAAACATTTTAAAATTTTAATAAAAGAAATCAAAGTTCTCTTAGCTACTGCGCTTACGTCTAAATGCGTTACTCATAAATACTTCTGTGACGTTAACACAACCCGTGGCAGGAAGAGCAGACTCCTCTTCACTCTGTAACTTAATCTGCTAATAAAAGTGGGTACTGCCGCCTCAGCGTAGCCCATAGAATTAATGGTTTCGTAATTGTGCTCCAGGTGTTAACACACAGGCCCACAGCCACAAAGCCAGGAGCCGGGTTTAAGTCCCCTGCGGCTTCTCCACATTTGAATGTCCGTCCACTGCTTCACTGTTCTCGGAGATGCCTTGTCACGTGGCCGTTAGGAATTATTAAATCGGTGTTGCTTTCATAGAACAGCGCTGGTACATTGTGTGTAAGTAAGTGACATCCCAGCGACTGCTTTCAGTGACGCACTTTGAACAGAGTCCTCGCAGAGCCTGCCTCTGATGGCACAAAGCAAAACTATCACGCAGAATAACGATGGCGTCGACCAGTTTCGGCTTGTGCCCTACGGAGGAGGGACGTTTCCCTAGAGGCGCCGGCCCGCCCGCCGCTGGGAAGGCCTCAGATGCCCTGGTGCCTGTTTCGGGGTGCGTTACGGAAAGTGCCCTTTACAGATGAAAAGTCGGGAGGCCAAACGGCTGGACGTGGATTTGAAGAGGTTTTAAGAGGCACGGAATGAATCGCTGGTGGTGGTTTTGTTTAATATTTCACGGAACTTGGAGGCCGCGGGGCCGGTGTGTTCAGAGGTGGTGTAAGAGCGTCCAGCCTGTGCACGGTGCACACCTGGCCCATGTCTCTGCGCCCCGTGAGCACACGTGTCCCGTGGGGGGATCAGCCTGTCACACGGTGGCCGTGGGCCTTTCTCTGTCTGCAGATGGTGTGGGAGAGCGGCTGCGTGGTCATCGTCATGCTGACCTCCCTCTCGGAGAACGGCGTCCGGCAGTGCTACCACTACTGGCCAGATGAAGGCTCCAACCTCTACCACATCTACGAGGTACGGCCCAGAGCGCCGCCCACAGGCCCCAGAGCAGCATCCCTGGTGGGAGCCGCCCGTGGGAAGGCCGGCGGGCGGGCAGGCGGCCCCGGGGCCCCGGGGTCCCCAGATACCCAGACCCTCCCAGCAGCCGTGCCGCGGCGCCTCCGGCTCTGCCGTAATGGCACGGTCTTCACCTTTAAAGTTTCTTGAGTCCAAACCCAGACAGAAAAGACCAAACATTTACCTCCCGGGGAGGCCCATTGAGCCGGGCCCTGAGGAATAGAGGGTCCGTTTTAGGAAGGGCTAGCTCAGTGGTCCCTGCCTGGCATTCAGGGGCTTGTGTCTGAGACTGGCCCTTCCTCGGGGGCCGCCCGGTGGCCAGCTTCCTTCTCTTGCCGGACTTTCTACCCACATCGACAAGGAACCAAGCAAACACGGGCGGCTCAGCAAGTGCCGGTGTGCATCCGTTGTTTTGCATTAAAATTCGTCTGAATCCCAAAGGCCCGTGGCGGAAGCGTGAGGATTCATCCTAAAGCCCGCAGTCGTGGCTTTTAGGGGGCTGAGAATGGCCTTGACCCTGAGGAACGCCAGGTCTTGGCTTCTGTGTGAATCCTCTGGTCTTCTCTCCACTGCAGTGAAATTTAAGTTATGGTGGGACCCACTGGTATTTGTCCGAAAGTACGGTTGTTCTTGAAGGTTTATACGGCTTAGAAATACAAGACAAAAGCTGGGATAGCTTTGAATCCAAACACATTTTTCTGGTAATTTGACTAGTGCAGCTGTGACATCAAAACGCACAAAGTTATCTTTTGCATAAACTCTGTTAAAACTGAGTCAGTGGGAGGGGACGTCCCATCAGCTGTCAGCCTCCCCCAGGGGATTCGCCCTTGGCTCCTCCAAGTCCCTCCGTGTCTGGACGAGGCTTTATGTTCCCAATGCCCTCCCCCCAACCCCGTCCAGGTGAACCTGGTCTCTGAGCACATCTGGTGTGAGGATTTCCTCGTGAGAAGCTTCTACCTGAAGAACCTTCAAACCAACGAGACGCGCACCGTCACCCAGTTCCACTTCCTGAGCTGGTGCGACCGCGGGGTGCCTTCCTCCGCGAGATCCCTCCTGGACTTCCGCAGGTACGACCGACGGGGCACCAGGGGTTAGTTAGCGCATTCGCAGTGCGGGCGTCGGGTAGGAGGGGACGCGGTGTGGCCACAGCTCTCCTGCGTCTAAGAGGCCGTTTGCTATAAGACACGCCACCTGTTTTATATTTGTATATGTTATAAATATACAACTGACCCTTGAGCAACATGGCGTTGTGCACGGAGCCACACACACAGTTGAAAATACACCTTTAACCTTTGACTCCCCTGAAACCTAGCTACTGACAGCCCGCTGTACACCGGAAGCCTTATCGATGAACTAGAGTCAGTTAACAATATTTCGTGTATCCTGTGTATCATGCACGGCATTCTTACGGTGAAGTGCGCTGGAGAAAAGAAAACGTGATTAAGAAAATCCCCGGGAAGAGACCATACATTTTCAGCGCTGCCTTGTATTTATCGAACAAAAATGCGCACATCAGTGGACCCACACAGCTCAACGCCATGCTGTTCAGGGTCAACTGTATTTACATGATATATGAGAGAGGGGAGGAGAGGGGAATTATATTGATGGTACATATTAACCGCAAGATGTTTTCCGGTTTTAGAGGAGTTAAAATGGGGAACAGAGATACCTTAGAACTGTGGAAATAAGGTCGTCATTTCTGATTAGATTCTCTAAGTGGTAGCGTCCTAGAGTTTATGCCTCAACGGGTGATGATGAGGAAAAGGTAGATGGTTAGCTTGGAGACTTTCTGGTTGGACACAATGAAGCGACGTAACAAGTGTGGGCCCAGATTCTACCCCGGATGACCTTGGACCTCGGGCAGGGGAGCCTGGATGGAATTAGCGCATGACCATGTGTATTTTAGCGCAATTTGAAGCCAACAGTCTGAAAACATCCAGTCGTTGTTCACACCGTGGTTAGCCGGTCGCCGAGGGGGCTGTGTTGCTTACAAGTGTATTTATTGACCTGTGGGTTGAGTGCTGGGCGCCATCTTTCAGGAAGGCAGTAACGAGGCAGAAAAGGGGGAATTGTCCTATGGAAGCCTGACTGTCCATCAGGTTCGGCGATAGCGCCAGGTCAGCACTGGCCACAGTACAGGGGTGCAGCAGCACCCGCCAAGCACATGCGGGTCTCGAGCAGCACGTGAAGCACGCTAAGCACGCTCTCCGTTGCGCAGAGCCTCCCTTACACATCACTGGTGGGAACCTACCTAGTAACAAACTCAGACAAATATCCAAAACAAGGAATTAGGAGATTAGACACGCCTTGACCCAGCATCGTACACAGTCGTGAGGTGGTTTGTGCCTTCAGGGTGTTCATCCTGGAATGCACAGTGTCGTTGGAGAGAGGGGCTTTCAGGCTTCTCTCTGGATTGCTTGAATTTCTGAGTGAGGCATTCTCAAGGTTATTATGATACTGTTTCTTTTGCCTTTAAGTCTACTTTGAAAAGCAGAACAAAAATTTTTTTTATTCGAATGGTTCTTTGGATCAAAGAGCATGTGAAAGCTCAAGGAGAGACACGCACCAGGCGTCACGGCCGAGGTGCACGCTTGGGGACCGCCCCTGCCCCGTCACCTCGCCAGGAGAGGTGGAGGGCGCACGCTGCGTCCAGTCCTGCACACATCCCGGAGCCCCAGCCCCACACAGTTCCTTCCCGCCCCATCCCAGCTTCCTGGCTATTTTATACGCTTTCGTAATACAAATTCATTTCTGAAGACGTGCTATCTAAAAATCTCACCTAGGGCACATTTCCTGGGATAGAGCCTTCAAAATAGAGTCATTACTGGCAAAATGGATGTGGCTACACAGATAGCACTTCATTTGGACCCCTGTCTCTATGCTCCCGCGGTGTGTTTGTACATATATGCATATGGGCGCCCGTCCGCGTCCGTATCCATATATGGACCTGAACAATACACGGCCAGCCATCCTGCTTATCACCTGCCATGGAAAAACACCGATCGCCCAAGTTCCCTTTCCCCAGAGGCTTAGGAGATAAGGCTCCAGAAGGTTTCTGTTAAATCGAAATTTGCAAGTCTATTCACACCCGGAGCTTTGCCGGCTTGCCTCATTTGGCACCACCCAGGCTTCCAGACCCGCCTGCCCGTCAGGGACTAGCCCGACAAAGGGCGTGAGCCGCCACGATCTCGGGAGCGTCGTGCTCAGGCACGGATTGCTGCTTTGCGGTTTTCTGGGGGAAAGAGCCGCCCAAAGCTCAGCCACCGGAAAGGGGCGCCGGCTTCTGAAGACACTGGTCACCTTACGCACAGGTTTCCTCCCCCGCCCCGCACGCTCGCCCCGCCTTCCCTCGCTCCGGCCAGTGTGTGCGTCAGGCACTGGGATGTGTAATTACACACTTCTGGAGCCCAGAGGGAGCACATTTACACTTTAAAGAGAAACTGCCGAAGCTGAGATCATTAGCATCACATGTGAGGGCTTTGCTTTTAAAAATTATCTCTCTCTCTCTCCCTCCGTCTCTCTCTCTGACTCTCTCACTTCTTGCTGTGTGCAACGGCACTCCCAACGCTGATCCCTGTAGAAATGGACAGACCCTTACTTTGCCAGCTAATGAGCGGTGGCCAGTGTCATTTTTGTGATGTTGCAGCTAGTAATATGAGCCCAGTTGCATAGTCACAAAAGTGATCATTGGAGGCTGTGACTCTGCTGCCCGGCAGTGTGGGGAGCCCCCTTCCTGAGCCTCTCACGACCTCTGACCTTTGCTCGCTGTGGGTTGCATGCCGGCTCCTTCTCCCTCAGTGACCCGGGGGTCGGTTTGTATTACTAATCGTTCTTTCTCAGTGAATGCCTCCTGTTGAAATATATCTAATATCCATTTTTCTCCATGTTTGCAACCGTTTGCTTACTGATGATTTGTTCTAATCGAGTGAAACAGGACAGCTGTGTCTGGCTCACCTTCATGAATAACCCGCGTCTCTATCTTGGGTCGACCAGGTGAATGAACGCTTTTGTTGACGATGGGATGCGCCCGCCCTTCTATTTGTGACGGTTTCCGTCGCGATGAGACAAGCACGTGATTTTTCGTAAATAAAATTCTCAGCCACGCGGCTCATTGTTTCCACGNGCACACACAGTGTGTACATACATGCACACCGTGCGTACACACACATGCACACAGGACACATGCACACACAGTACACACGGGGCACACACGCACACAGTGCATACACACACATCCACCCGGTGCATGCGCACACAGTGTGTACACACACGTGCACATTGTGAGTACACACACGCACACAGTACACACACACACATGCATACAGTGCGCGTGTGCGCACACACAGCCTTGGCTGAGCTGGCGGGCCTCGAGTTGCTCACATCTGAGGTACGTCCTGGAGTCTGGCTTCTATTTTGGCAAACCCAAAGCTTGTGTTGACTTTACCCAAAGCTTGTGTTGACTTTACGGCCCAAGTCAAGGATGGGAGTTTGAAGATTTTTTTTTTTAGTTTTTAAGTAATCTTTACACCCAACGTGGGGCTGGAACTCACACCCCCAAGACCAGGAGTCACTGGCTCTACTGACTGAGCCAGCCGGGTGCCCCAAGAATGGAAAGTTTTAGGAGAAATGAGTGGATCTATTTTCCAATCTGTTTTGTTCTCAAAGGCCCACGAACTTTGAGGGCGCCGTGGCCTGCCTGTGCCTCCTTCACCCTCCCGCTATGCCCTGACATCGGCGCGTCCCTCCAACGTGAGCCACAGCTCCAGCAGAAATGCACCGTGGCCCTGGGGACACCGAGCAGCCTGTCCGACCCACGTTTGTGGGTCTTCTCGTTTGTAAGACGTCGGCGTTCTGTGAGCTGTAACTGCTGCAGGGGCGGGCCTAGATCCCGTGCTGCCCCAGACGCGTGGGTGCGGCCGTGTGAGGGGCTTTTCACGCCTGGGCTCCCCTCATGCTTGGGGGGGCAGGGCACGGGGCCTCGTTGTTCACCCCGTAGAGGAAATTGAAACAACCAGTTCTGCGCCTGGGGCTCCGCGCCTGGGCCGGCCGCCCTCTCCCCCAGCCCCCTCCCCCTCCGACAGCTCCCCGAGGCCAGAAGGTGTGGGCAAGCCTTCGCAAAGAAATCTGGTGCAAGGGAAACGTTCTTTTTTTGCACCGTTTTTCTTACTTTTTTTATTTTGCTTCACATCATACGTTGTAGAAATTCATACAGAATAATTTAGAACACAGCCCCCCCACATTTTTTTCATTTACTTTTCTCTATTCAGAACCATTTTACTGAGAATTTTGATGTACTTTGTAAGCAAGTTTAGTTGTTTCACTGACTTACAGCAGATTTGGAGCTCACACAGTGAATTTTAAATCAGCCCTCTGTTTTGAGTTAGTTAGGGCTTGGTCACGAAATAACCTGTGCTCCTTGTCAATTTTCATAAATCCTGATCTGAAATCTGCACAACAAAGGTGTTTATCAACATGTTCAAGTGCGTACAAAGGAAGGACTTCTCTCTGATGTGGCGCAGGCTTCTGTGCAGTGTAGACACCCCCGACCCACTGCACACGCATCAAAAAAGACCTTTAAGCTTCTGTGTTGAGACAATAGAGTCATATTACATTCAAATATGATGTGGAGAATGTAAGAAACTTTGAGCACTAAACTGCAGAACTCACCAATTTTAGCAGAGTATAGACACTCACATCACAACAAAAAAGTCAACCTTAGGGGAGCCGCAGACGTGTGGCTGGGGTGTGGCGGGGGCGTGGCAGGCAGAAGTCCCAGCCATCAGGGTCCTGCTTGTCAGGGGAAAGGAAAGTTGTGAAAATGTAAGAATTGTTTTTAAAGCTCTGTTTAATAACTTAAAACTGAAAAGAAAAATAAATCTTTGAAAACGTGTGTGATTTTGACTTTCTTTGTCAACTCAGCCTATTGTAAATGGTGCCACAGATCGGGTCCGTCTGCNATAACTTAAAACTGAAAAGAAAAATAAATCTTTGAAAACGTGTGTGGTTTTGACTTTCTTTGTAACTCAGCCTATTGTAAATGGTGCCACAGATCGGGTCCGTCTGCTGTGGCTTAGGAGTTACTTTGCGAACTGGAGATGGGAGTTGTGGTGCATAACTGTAATTTCTGTCTCTTTTTGTTTCAGAAAAGTAAACAAGTGCTACAGGGGCCGTTCTTGTCCAATAATTGTTCACTGCAGGCAAGTACAAGTTCTCACGTGGATTCACACGCTCGCGCCTCCAAAGCCCGCCGGAGTGTGCGAGTCCCTCTCTGCCTACTCAGTGCGCCTCACTGGCGCTTCTGAAGGGAACCAGAGACACAGCCGACATCCTCTAGGCCCCCGAGCTAAACGCTGCTGTGTGTTCACTGCACTCACCCCTGCGTGAGCGGCAGGCAGCCTGCTTTCTCTCCCGAGAGCCACCGAGCGCTCCCACAGCCAGTTCCCAGCTGCCTGGGTCCCGCCGCCCTAGATTTTCTTAAAACCCTTGAGCCGGTGCCTGTGGCCGTGGCCGTGTCTGAGCCACCGGTCCCTCAGCTGCGGTGTGGGGCCGAGCTGCTGAGAGCTGCTTGCGGCCGTAGGAGCAGGGACAGACCGCCCTTATGGAGGGCGGCTACCCCCAGTTGATTACGTGAGTCTGGCCTTTGGGCAAAACCCAAATGGGCTACACTCACCCCGGTAAGTAGCGGTGCTCAGAC
>NW_027527444.1:4857450-4857817 GCF_008692635.1 Crocuta crocuta | reverse complement strand
GTGGAAGAGCCGAGCTCCGTTCCATAGCAGGCTCCTCTCTGCTGGGAGAAAACAGAAGCAGGTCTCCAAGGATCAGACCCCAAGTCTGTCAGTTCAGTTGACACGTGCGCACGCGTCTCTGTGTGTGCGTGTCTGCGCGGGTGTGTGACTGTGTAACTGTGTGTGTCTGTGCTGGGGCCTGGTGACCACGTGAGTCCGCGTGCTTCTGTGTGGGTCTGTGCGGGACCGGTGCGGACTGCACTGTGTGTCTGTCAGAGCCGAAGGGAGCGCCTGGGGACACAGGTGTCCTGGGTGCAGGGGGAGGGCGTGGAGGGCACCTTGGTGTCAGAGCAGCCGAGGCCCCTCGGCTCTGGGAGGAGAAAGGAAG
>NW_027527444.1:4849826-4857283 GCF_008692635.1 Crocuta crocuta | reverse complement strand
CCCAGTGATCCTCTCTCTCCCCGCTTTCTTCCTCTGTCTCCCACATTCACGGTGCCCTCCCCCCGCACAACTCCCCTTCGATGCAGGGGGAACGGGCTGTCTGCTGGCTCTGGTGGGCGCGGTTCACGTGGCCCCGGCGTGTTCTCACCTCTCCCCTTCCGTTGGCAGCGACGGCGCGGGCAGGAGCGGCACCTACGTCCTGATCGACATGGTTCTCAACAAGATGGCCAAAGGTGAGGCGCCCAGCGGGCTGCTTTGTCGGGCGAGCTGGGCTGGCGCTGCTGTGGCAACCTGGGGCGACGCTCTCGCGGCCTCGGGGGGCATCAGCGCTTGTCCCTTCCGAATCCGCTTGCAGCAAGCACGCTATTTCTGAGGGCGGGGGCCTGGCGCACAGTAGGGGCCGGGTGACTACCTGCGGGCGAGTCGTGAGGAGCGTGGCGACGGGGCAAAGGCAACGCGTGGGTCTTTCAGTGCAGTTCGTGGCGTCCTTGAAGGGCTGGCGTAGCCCAGCTGCAGAGTAGTGTGGGTCACTCCAGACTCCCCTAAACCTCTGGGGGTGACTGCGGCCGACTCGACCCGTCTTATCCCACGTGACACCCCAAACACCCCGTCCAACACACTCACACCGAAGCGGCCTCCCCTCCTGGATCTCCTCCTCCACACGCAGCAAGGGGACTTGCACCCGGAGCGTCACCGCCAGAAAGCACGGGTGCCCGCAGTGCCCGGGAGCAGGGGCCACGGGGAGCAGCACGGGGAGGGCAGAGCTTAACCCTCCGGCCCCTTCGCTCGCACGACGTGGGACACTGAGCTAGTCTGCATCTCCCAGGACGTGGCCTCAGGAACAAACCCATGAGGGGTCTCCTTAGGGACCAGGGAGTGTGCCCCACAGTCCAGCTCAGGGAGACACTCGTGTTGGGCCCGCCTCTTGGACAGTCACATGCAAATCGCCATGGCAACCGAGGAATCCTGCTGCCTTCCCGAAGCTGCTCCGAGAAAACCCCGCCTCTCCGGTGGTGCAGGTCCCACGGGCTGTGGAAGGAGGCCCAGCTACGGGGGCACCTCCCCTCTCTCTCCCCCATGAACCAGTGTGCCCCCCTCCACACACACACACACACACACGTCCGCACAGACAGGCCCCCGCCTTCCAGAAACAGGAGCAGACGCTGATCATAGAAATGAGTCCAGGGCACCTGGGGGCCTGTCGGCTGAGCGTCCGACGTGGCTCAGGTCACGATCTCGTGTCTGTGGGTTCGAGCCCCGCGTCGGGCTCTGTGCTGACAGCTCAGAGCCTGGAGCTGCTTCAGATTCTGTGTCTCCCTCTCTCTGCCCCTCCCCTGCTCACGCTTTCTCAAAAATAAGCAAACGTTTAAAAAATTGTAATAATTTAAAAAAAAGAAATGAGTTCCAGTACATTTTCACGCAGATGCTGGCAACTCTAAGGTACAGGTGTGCGGGAGCACCTGCGCCCCGCGGTCGTACGCTGAGGACCAGGACGAACAGGGCCGCCGGCGCCCGCTTGGCTTCCGCGGCTTCCTGGCTGGACGCCCGGGGGGAGACTGAAAGCGGCTTGGCGCCCTCCAGTACTATTGTAAGCAGCCTCCATGAGCTGAGTGCAGGCCGTGGGCAAGCAAAGAGGCTGAAGCAAAAGGAAGAAGGATCTGACACTGTGTTTAATGACATGTTCGGATTTAGAGCAGAGCATAACCCTAACTTTTTTAGTTAAAAGTTTCCAACCTACTAATGCCCCTGCGTCTTATCAAATACATCTTTTCATGTGCAAGTTTGCAGTCACTGGGGGCTCGGAGCCCTCACCTGAATTCCGTTCCTTCACTCACACCGGCCTTCCCTCCGTTCTCTGCCTCCTGTTACATCAGAATTCCTCCCGAAGGACGCAGACCCGCTCGTGTCTGAGCCGCTGCCTCTGTGGGTTCGCGTCAGGGTAGAGCCCCGCTCGCCACCGCTTTCCCAGAACTGCGGGGTCGCCCCGGGGCCCTTCTAAGAGGCGCAGGCCCCGCTTCACAAGAGGCTCCGCCAAGGACGTTCCAGCCTGAGGACCGGCTGGGGGCGGGGCCGGTGGCATTGTCCCAGCCCCCGCCCGGCACCGACCGCTCCGCTGCACCGTGTCACGTCACATTCCACCTCGAGTGCGGGCGGCCGACGACAATGGAGCCCAGCCAGGGGGAGCCGGCCACAGAGGGCGGCCTCCAGGCCCTTGCCGGGATCGGTCACCCCCGTTCTGTCCTTGACCTGCTCCCCTCCGCCCAGGGGGCGTGTGCTGGGAAACCCCCTGACCGGGGGCCTGGGCTGAGGGCTCAGGAGAGATCAAAGGGCAGGACGGCCCCTCGCAGGCCGAGGTGGGTCTTTCCCAGGCCACCACACTGCGCTGCCGGCCGGGTTTTGTTCTGGCCGAGCTCGCCCTGCCCACGGCGCCCGGGCCGCCTTTGTCCAGCCTGAGAGCCAGAGGCCGTGTGCAGACCCCGCACTCATCAAATGATCAAAGGCCCGGAGCCTGGACACGAAACCTTTCTTCCGTTTTCCTTTTCTTCGAAGGAACGAACTGCACGAGAACCAAAGAATGCCTTTCGCAAGCTCCCCGGCGCGGCCAGCGCTGACGCAGGACCCGGACGTGGCCCGCAGGGCAGGGGCGTGCGGGCCCCGTGCAGCATTCACACGGCCCCGGGGACCCCGTGCTCTGCCGGGGCCTCTGAGAATGAGCGAGGTGTCACTCAGGTGCTTTCTCCACTGCCTGGTTTGTTAGCAGGCGGACAAGGCGGGTTGAAATCAAAGCAAACGGGCCGCCCCAGCCTGGCCGTGACCCTCTTCTGCGCGTCTCTGCCATGGCAGCCGGGGCACTTCCGGCTCGTGGCGTACTTTGCATCAGACCCAGTTTGGGGAGCGCGCTGCTCTCCCCCCGCAGAGCGCTCTCGCAGCGAGGTGTTTCCCAGAGCTGTGCTTTGTCCCTGTGTGTCAGGGGCGTCTCTCTGGCCAGGCTTGTTTGTTTTCTCATCGCAGTTGTTTGAAGGAATCGTGAGCGCCAGGCGGACGGAGCCTCCCCAGGGCCGTTCTTGCCGGGCCACCGTGAAGTGGTGGCTGCTTACCGGCCGTGTCACTTGTGGGGACCATCACGGACCCCCACCCGGCCACGGCGCTGCAGTGAGTGAACGCCACCGCCTCCCCGCGGCGCCTGCTGTTCAGAAAGCCCAGTGTGCGTTCAGGGAGGCGTGTCCTTTATTGTCAGGGGACTGGGGACTGGGGACCTCACCGTGTGGTGTGCATCACCCAACCCACCGGCGCCTGCGCGGCCGTGTGTCCAACACCTCATCCCCATCGGCAGTCGCATTTTGCTCACACGTGCACCTCGGCCACCAGCATCTCGGTGAGGGACGCACCACCTCCCACCCACTCGCAGTCTCTGTGGGGGGGGCCTAGGGGCCTCACGATGGCATCACACGGTGCTCGTCCCCCTGGGACTGGACTCCCGCACCTAGAATAGCGTCCTCCAGGCCCACTATGGAGCAGGCAGCAGAACTTCCGTCCTTTTGAGGGCTGGCCGCCCTCCGTCGTGTGCAGAGGCCACGTTCTGTGTACCCACCACCTGCCCGTGGGCACTCAGGTGGCTTCCAACTTCCGACCACAGTGCGTGCTGCTGCTGTGAATGTGGGTGCTCGGACAGCCCTCTGCGTTTCTGCTTTCCCTTGCGTGGGGTGCAGACCCAGAGCGGAGTTGCTGGGTCACATGGAATCGTGTTTCCCCTCTCGAGGAACAGCCACACCATTCTCCACGGCGGCCCCGCCATTTCAGGGCACCCGCAGTCTAGTTTCTCTGTCTTTTCCAACATTTGTTATTTTCTGGGGTTTTCGGAAGCAGCCATCATAATGTGTGAAGGGGTAGCTCATTGTAGTTTTGATTCGTGTTTACCAGCGACTGTGGTGCTGAGCAGCTTTCAATGCTTGTTGGCCGTGTGGAGATTTTCTCTGGAGAAATGTCTAGTCAACTCCTTTGACTTGGGCTATTTGGTTTTTTTCTTGTTGAGTCATAGAAGTTCTTTATATATTCTGAACATTAACCCATCATCAGCTATAGGATTGGCAAATACTCTCACCCATGCAACGGGAGAAATTCTATGAGAGAAAATATTTTCACTCTCTTAATGGCATCCTCGACACATGAAAGCATTTGCTTTCCATGAAGTCCCAGATGACACTATGGATTTAGTATCGTATCCAGGAAGTCTTTGCCAAACCCAAAGTCATGACGATTTTCCCCTGCACGAGTCACCATATGACATGCCTGAAGCGAGCATAACACCATATGTTAACCACACTGGAATTACATTTTTTAACTTAATACAATTTAAAAATAAAAATAAATGAAAGCAATGACGTCGGAGCATCATCCAAACGCGTGAAGCAGAAAGCGCAAGCTTTCCCAGCGCCCTGCTTCCCTGTGCAGGTGTGGTGACCCTAGCTCGTCCGCGCGTGTCCCTTCAGGCCTTCCTGTGTGAGCACTTCCCCTCTGTGTGGTGTACTCAGCTGAGGACAGCTGCATTTTCCCTAAAGTAATACATGATCAATGTGGAAATTACACTCAAGAGGGTTTTTTTTAATCTGTCCCAACTTTCTTATGTATTTTTTTTAATGTTTATTTATTTTTGAGAGAGAGAGAGAGGACATGAGCAGGGGAGGGGCCGGAAGAGAGGGAGACAGACTCCGAAGCAGCTCCAGGCTCTGAGCTGTCAGCACAGAGCCCGACGCGGGGCTCGAACCCGCGAACTGTGAGATCACGACCTGAGTCGAAATCACGAGTCAGACGCTTAACCGCCTGAGCCTCCAGCCGCCCCCAGACATGCTAACAGCTAATAGCAGGTGAAAGCAGTAGATGGGATTCTAGGTTTGGAGACGGAGGTAAAATCACACAGCTCAGCCAGACGGTTGAGTGTGCTTGTCAGGACTCATGATCTGTTACAAGTAACCTTATGGAGACACAGCTGCAATCAAACATTGTGTAAGTTTCAGGTATACAACGTGAATTGATAACTGTATTTGTTACAAAACAGTCACCAACTAAGGTCAGTCAGCACCTCGTTGCCTCACATGGTTATGAGTCTTTCTTGTGGTGAGAACATTTACGATTGACTCTTCCGCTAGCTTTCAAGTATCTGATAGTGCCGTCAACTATCAAAATGTCTTTCTTAAATAATATTCTGTGGCTCCTTGAACTCTTTTAAACCCAGCACCCCTCCACTAGCCACATGTGCCTACTTAGTGAATTAGAGTTGGCATACCAGTGCCTCTGCCACGCTGGCCACACATCACGTGCCCAATGCCACGTGTGACTCGCGGCCGCCATGGTGGATGATGCAGAGCACCTCCGTCATCGCAGGAAATTCCGTCGCGCACACAGGACACCAGGCTACGTGAGGGAGATGACAAGACCCCGAGGGGCCAGTTCGAAGAAGCGCCTTGAGCAGGACTTACTTGGGAGATTGTGTGACCGTCATCCCGTGAGCCTACGAGTTACCTCCTAGAAGGTCTCCGTCCTGTGGCGCACCGTCGCGGGTTAGTGCGCAGGCCTGACGGCTCCGGGCACACAGACCTGGGTGTGCGCAGTCCCTCCCTGCCACGCCTCCTCGGTCACATCCGCTCACACGGCCTCCTGCGGCCGCCACAGCTTCTCCTCCCCAGCCTGGCTTGTGTGTGGACAGACACGCAGACGCACAGCAGTGAGAATCCACGAAACCTGGTTCAACCCACCCTACCGCGGTGTTCAGGGCCGGCCCTCCTGTGAGCTCACTGCCTTCTGCTGCGCCAGAGCTCGGCCCCCTGCTGGGGGAATAGCCGTGCTGGACGCATCGCCCCGTGGCCCTGCCACACACGCGCGGGGGCTTCCGTGGCCCTGCCACACACGCGCGGGGGCTGTGCTGCCAGCCCCAGCCTCCCCGCTGTCAGCCGGGACCCCTCCCTGGAGACGTCGGTGGCAGCTCATGCCTTGTGCCTGCTCCCGCTCCCCCCGCCCCACGCGGGGAGGGCACGTCCCTGAGGCTGCCGAGATCCCGGTCCGTCCCTGGTGGCAGGAAGTCCCCACCCAGGGCCTCCCTGGCCATTTGGCAGTGGCAGCTCACCTGTGGCATTAGGCGGGATCCTGAGGCTTTAGCGAGAGCAGGTGCTGTCCGGCCAGGGCAGCGGCGCGGGGCTGGGCCCCTGTCACTCTGCATGGAGTCCCACGGCCACCTGCACCGCCTGGACAGAGCACACTGCTGAGTGTGGGCCCCGTGCTGCCTCACGCCCTCGCCGTCCCCAGGAGGCCCAGGGGAGTCCACAGAAGAGGGTCCCGGTGCTTCGCCGTCAGCACCGAGCCCGGACAGGCCGTGGGCCCCGGGGCGGGACGGCCACATGGCTGACTTCCTGAGCAGAAAGTCCTTGAGGACTGAGGGCGGCTGCCCGGCCGCAGGGAGACGAGGGCCGCAGAGCTCCCTGCCCACTCTGAGCCGAGGGGTGCCCGTCACCCTAAAGGACTCGTCCCTCCGTTCAGGGCCGGCCTGGCTGGCTTCTGTGTCCCACCCACGCAGTGGCTCAGGATGCGCTCCCGGCGCAGACGCGGGAGCACGCGGCTCGGTGAGTCTGGGGACTTGGCGGGGGCCCCGCAGCCGCGACGCCGTCCCAGGACCCGCCGGCGCAGTCACCGCACGGGCCTTTCTCGGGCGCTGGGGGCTCGTGAGGGGCTCCCGCGCCGTCGCTGCCTCGCATCTGCTTCCCGCCCCCACACACCTGCTCCTGGGGCGGATGTGGGAGGCAGCGGGATGGGGGCATCCCCCTCACTCGTCCTGTTCACGCCTGGCCACCAGCGCGCTCACTGCCACCTGGGCACCCGGCCCACGCGCCCGTACAAACAAGTGAGCGTGCGCCTCACAGACGGAAGCCCTGCTTCCGACTCACGTTGTTTATGAAAACACAGAAGCATCTCAGCTTCTCCTGAAAAATGATTCAGAATTTGCTTTTAAAACAACACAAAAAGGGACACCTGGGGGCTCAGTCAGTTAAGCATCGACTTCGGCTCAGGTCATGATCTCGCGGTTCGAGGGTTCGAGCCCNCACCCCACCCCCACCCCACCAGGGCTCCCCTTTCCTGGGCAGCATCTTCCCACTCGGCTCCTTCGCTCAGTTCCTCCCTGACGACAGCGAGACCACTTCCTCGTGCAAAGTAATGGCCTCCCCCCTTGCACACTTGACACACGCTGTCTCTTTCCTGGAAGAACACACACCGGATCCCTGCAGGTTGCAAACCTTCTGGGTAAAAACTGGTCCACGTGTCCTCAGCCTCATGACGCGGCAGGTGGCCGGAAGCTGTGCGCACGGCAGCCCACACCGTGCGCTGCGTGTGCCCCTGACACCAGCACAGGCGGGCGGGCCACATGGACCCCTGGGCCGGGCAGCAGAGGCCAGGAGAGACAAAGCACT
>NW_027527444.1:4849435-4849681 GCF_008692635.1 Crocuta crocuta | reverse complement strand
AAGCACCGCCTAGAGCTGGGGTTCCCTTAACCTCGAGTCTATTCTTTCCCTGCAGAAAACAGTTTTCACACTTTAATAATATGGATTCTCTTATTTAATGGTTAATGCTTTGTATCTAGAGCTAGAAAACTCCTGTCTTAAAAGTGGATCAGATGGTAGTAAACTTGGAAACCAGCAGATCCTGAGTGAGCTGGAAACTGGCAGAGATCAGTATTTCCTGCACGGCTGGCGTACTGGCTGGTGCCC
>NW_027527444.1:4844731-4849243 GCF_008692635.1 Crocuta crocuta | reverse complement strand
GCGTCCCCCGTGCAGGGGATGGGGAAGACGGTCGGGGGCGGGCGTCCCCCATGGGGCTGTGCACCCGCGGAGCAGCCTCGAGAGGGGTCTTTGGTGAGCGCTCTTGTGTTGGGGTCATGACACTTTCAGACAGAAAACACTGCAAACCGCCCTGTATCGGTGGGGGTCTGGTTCCGGGTGTGGGATTCCTTTTGTAGGTTATGATTCTTTGACTGTTTATGGGCTTTTCAACGTGAACACCACACCCAATAGTCTGTCCGCCTAGAATTTAACATATTGTCAGCAAAATGAAAATTTTAAACAGAGGCTCCTGTTTTCAGTGCACTAGACGGAGCGTCCCAGATTTGGGAGGATTTAAATAAATCTCTTGGCCTTCAGCAAAGCCTTTCATAAGGTAGCGAAGGACTCACACACCATCCCCGCCCTCTGACCCTCACGGATCTGTTTACAAATGCAGATTCTGTGTTTCGTGCGCCGCGAGGCCCCACTGCACTCGGGGGCCACTGAACGGGGTGCGGCAGCCACTCCAGCCACGTCCGCTTGTGTCTCCACCGCTCGGGACAGACCACGGACGTGAGTTCTGCAAACTCCTCTCTCTGCTCACACTGCAGAAAACGGATTGTCTTCATCCTAACAAGCCAGGGCCACCACATCACACGACTGGCTTTACTTGATAAATCTGTCACTTCCCTGAACTTAGTTCTGGGCGTTTTTAAGCATCGGTTTGATTTCCTCACTGTCCGACTCCGGCTCCAGGCATCGCGGGCTTCTGAGCCCCTCCCTGGCTGGCTTCTCGTCCCGTCGAGGGACAGCGAGGTTCCCTCACGTTCTCTCACGGACACCGTCACGATGTAGTACAACTAGAGAGCTTATTCGTGGCATCCATCCAGGATCCTGTGGGCTGGGGACAGCCGCCCGGGGCGAAGGGCTGCACGTGCCACCAGACGCAGCGCTGGGCCAGTCGCGGGTCCCCAGCCGAGCCCGGTGGCTTCCAGGCAGGGGCTGCCTCCGTGCAGCCTCCCCATACAGAGCGGCCTCAGAATAAAACAGTTGAAAGGTTTTCAAACCCGCTGGAAGGACTAAAAGAAAATGTGCTAAAAAGAGGGGTTTTACCTGCATCCAGACCCCACACAGAGCCCTGGGACTTCATTTCGGAAGGACCTGCCCCACACCCGATGCTTCCGAAACCCAGGACCCGTGGTCAGAAAGCGAGTGGTCGCAGAAGGTAAGCGCTGTGAGCAAGCCCGGAGGCCAGCGTGGAGGTCACCGAGCAGTAGTAGTTCCCTCCCAGGAGCGCCCAGGATCTGCGAAGCAGCGTTCACGGAGCCCCTGGTGTGCCGTGGGTTCTGTGGACTCGTGGCCGGACCCCGCGGGGCCCCCGAGCGCCCTGGACCAGCCTGAGCCCCGAAACCGCCTGGAGCCTCAGACGGGGGAGGGGGAGCGCAGCGAGGACCGAGCCATGTCCATCCCGGTGGAGCCCTGAGCACCCGGCTCTGCCCAAAGGCACGGGTGCGGCTGCCGCTCACTTCTGACCAGCCCGGCAGAGAACGGAAGTACCACGCGTGGGGTGGGACAGATTCCCTCCCTCGCTCGCGCTCCGCGTAGGGTTTAACCTTCCGAAGGCAATTGTTTGTTTTTTTTAACTTTTTTTTTTTTCTAGGAGAGAGAGACAGCGTGAGCAGGGGAGGGTCAGAGAGAGAGGGAGACACAGACTCTGAAACAGGCTCCAGGCTCTGAGCTGGCAGTCAGCACAGAGCCCGACGCGGGGCTCGAACCCACAACCACGAGATCATGACCTAAGCGAAAGTCAGACGCTTAACCTACTAAGCCACCCAGGCGCCCCCGAAGGCAATTGTTTCTTGAAGAAGCCGGTGTCTGCACGGCTGTCCTGGAACTGGCCGGTGGGCCCCGGGAGGCGAGGCAGCGGTCCTGGGGCCCGGCCAGCAGGAGGCACCCCCGCCTCTCTCCTCCATCCCCCCTTGTCGTAGCAGAACGAACTCCTCCTTTGTTTCAGACGGTGTCACGTTCACAGATTCCCTTTAAAACAAGACTGTTTGTTGTGGCCTCGTGGGCTTCTGGAAACCGTAACCCTGACGGCGGCTGGCCGTCTTTTCCTTGAGTGAGTTTCTCAGTGGACCCAGCTGCCGGGCTCGCTGGGGGGCGTCCAGCTGGTCCAAAAGGGGAATCCTGTCCCCTTCCTATACAGGCCGTGATTTAACACATGGGGGAGTTCGCAAGTGTCCCCGTCGCGTGGCCCTTTCCTAGCAGGACGGCCTGCTCGGGTTCCCGCGGCGGCCGCCTGGGCCAGGAGCTCCCGACAAGCCGAGCGCTGCCCCTGCAACCTCAGGAGATGATGGGGCGCCTGGGGGCTCAGTCGGCCAAGCGCCCGGCTTCAGCTCGGTTCATGATCCCGTGACCCCAGAGAGAGAGAGAGAGAGGTGCGCGTTCCCGTCATGTCCGCTCAAGGACGGGGAAGCAGAGATGGGGGTTGTGGACGTGGCCAGCCTCAGTGCCGGCCGGGCGGTGCCCCGGCCCCCGGGCCCTGGTCTGGGGGGACATACGGCCAGGTTGTCCGTCCATGCTGCTCCCCTCCGTGCAGACACATTTGGTTTGGATGTTTCCCCCAGGCCCTCCCTGCCCACCTTTCTCCCTCGATGCCCATCTCATCCTGCCGTCCATAAGCCATGGAACCACAGGACTTTAAAAATTCTAAGAACCTTAGAAGCTTTCAAGCTCATTGTCCTGGCTCTGTGCCTGGGGGGGTGCTGTGCACACTTGGGGGTACACACAGAGAGGGGGCTGGAGCAGCCGGGGCCTCTCGGCCCTTCCACCCGATGCCATCTGACTGCCAGTGATCGTGGCCGCCTGCTCCGTGTGACCAGGGACGGGCTGTTCCACGCCCCTGCTAACGAGGTGCCGCTCGGGCTTTGGCACGTGGGTCCCAGCCCGCCTGGGAGGTGACCCCTGCCCCCCACTTCATGCCCAGCGTTTGTGTGTTGACGGATGCGTCTCAGCCCCTTAAACTGTAAGAAGCTTGCGGGCCCGGGAGCCAGCACTGCTCTGCCTCCTAGAAGTAGAAAAACAAGAAGACATATTGAGTTAACTCTAAGGTCAAAATTTCAAACTCATGATTTCTGTGAAGCCCAGATCACCTGACTCGAGACAGAGGCGGTCTGTGGGGAGGCGTCCCCACCAGACTCCGGCCGGTGAGGACATCTCCGCCTTGTCTCCCCGTTGGGAGCCCTCGCTGGGAGCTTCCACATTTAAAAGCCGATGTTAAGGTGGATAAGATTTATGGGTCTGATTTTTCATTACGCGAAATACAAAAAGATCCTATGCAATTGAAATTAAAACTTATGCGCATTCTCTTTCTAAAACATTCTCTAAAATGACACAAGAAAAGTCACATTTGAGTTCCTCGTAGTGATGGCTGCTGCCAGGATCTGTCTGGGCTTCTGACAACGGTTTTTCAGCCCAGCTTTCCTCAATCGATGCTAATGAAAACCGCCTTGCCTTATTTTTCTCTCTGAGCACCGAAATCGCAGCTGCCTGCCGGGCCGGCTGAGGAATGAGTGTAATCATTTTCCACGGGCCTGTGAGCCCGAAGGGGCCCCGACGCCGGAGAGGGACCGCGGAGCGCGCCGCCTGGTGTTGGAACTCACCCGATCTGCGCTGGTTGTTTCTTGCAGGCGCGAAGGAGATTGATATCGCCGCGACCCTGGAGCACTTGAGGGACCAGAGGCCGGGCATGGTCCAGACAAAGGTACTGCGGGCGGGTCCTCGGGGACTGCGAGGGCGGCAGGGGCGTCTCTCCCCAGCTGTTTCCGAGAGAGGGCAGAGGGGAAGGGGACTGGACGCCCCCCACACAGGTCCCGGGTGGACAGGGGCCCCTCGCAGGAGGGTCACCCGGGGTCCCCGCCACCGGCCCCGTCTCCCCAGAAGCAGATGCAGGCAGTTCCCCGGTGGGAGCCCTCCCCGCACCAGATGTGGGGACGGGAGGACATTACAAGGACGTCCGTGATAAACCCCATCACCCTTGCAGGGGAATGTTCTAGATTACTAAACATTCTGCCCGACTCCCCTATTCCGCCCCGCAGGACCACAGCTCTGTTGTGTGGTCATCAAAGCTCCCCGCGGGGGGGGTTGGAGTCCTCAAGCGCCTCAACTCCCCCGATTTGCATTCGACAAGAGTAAGGACGGGTAGCTGCCCGAGCTAGAAACAAGGTTAATACAACAGTCCGTGCCGCTGGCGTTCGGAAACATGCGTGTGCAGCAAGGGCGGAAGCGCCCACGCCCCTCCGTGAGCGTTCTGAAGTCGTGAAGTAGGCGCCTTCTCCCCCTCAGGTCGGCCTCACTCAGAGCCCATTAGCACCTCCGCAAAAGAGCCAACAAACTGCTGCTTTGTACCTAGGAGGACTTGAAGTTGTAAAAAGCACTCATGAAATGGAGGCAGCCCGAGGGTTGAGCTCTGTGCCTGGTGGTGACGGTTCTGGGACTGGAGGGCGGCCACCC
>NW_027527444.1:4844503-4844721 GCF_008692635.1 Crocuta crocuta | reverse complement strand
GGGTCTCTACATGCCAAGCACTCTGTTGAGAACCCAGAAGCCACGTGCCTCTAAGACTCAGCTGAACACACTTGGAGCTGGAAGATTTCCTAAAATACCTCAAGAGGCCCACCTGGCTGGTTCTTCACGGCCAAAGCCAACCCCAAACACGGAGGCAAAGTTAGCTTCATTCCACAGAACCACAGACCTGCTCCACACAGAACCAGAAGCCTCGTAAC
>NW_027527444.1:4836081-4844350 GCF_008692635.1 Crocuta crocuta | reverse complement strand
GTGACGACCGCCCAGGCGCCGGCCCCGTGCACACTCGGCCCCTGTCCCTCTGTGGCCCTCGGTCCCGCCGCCGGCACCTTCCGTGAGCACAGTGCAGGCCAGCGGGCAGGCGTCCACATGGGCCGCGCACCCAGGGGCAGACCTGACCTTGTCCCGCTCCTCCGTGTCCCCAGCGACCTTTCCCTGGAGCAGGGCCGCCCACCGAAGCGTTCAGTGGCCACGTTTCCCTCCACTCGCCGAGTGGGACCGCCTCGCGGCCTTGAGAGGTCTCGGAAGGAGAGCTGGCCGGTGTGGTTCGCCTTCTGTGGACTGTCTCTTGCTTGGGGTTCTCTGATTTCCTGCGCCTCCTGTGGTGGTTCCAGGTGCGCTTCCTGGGCAGGGGCACCCCAGGCGGAGGCACGTGACCCCGCCGAGCTACCTTCTGGAAGCTTCCGTCGCTGGCTTCGGGGCAGGGGGGTGTCTGCCAGCTAATGAGCAGGCGTTGTTTGCGTCCTGTCTTGTCCTGCTTTATCACATGTCGCAGGGATACTGTCCCGGTGACGAGCAGGGGCCTTCTGCGCGGGGAAGGTCCCTCCTGCCTGACTGGCCGTGCTGCTCGGTGGTGGCCTTGCGATGTCCCAAAGTGCAGGGTCAGTTCTCCGTCCTGGGGTGGCCTGGCCCCACGTCGTGGCTCAGGACGAGGCCAGGAGAGCAGCAGCACTCGATGCCAGGAGCGGAGAGCAGGTGTGCCTCGCCTTGCGCGGTTTCCTGCTGTACAGAGAACCTGCTGGAAATCCCAAATTCAATCCATACCTCCCCCACCCCAGGCGGCGCAAGGATGCCCCAAACACAGACTCCGGGCGGATCTAGGCAAAAAATCATGGGGAAGGTGCCAAACCAACACCAAAACCATTCGGCCTTCCTGTCTGCGTCCTGTTTGCCAAAACAGGCGCTTTGGGGCCCGAGGGCCCGAGGCCCAGAGCCAGGTCCAGACGGCCGGAAGGAAAGACGAAGCTTTACTGTGGGTTCACAAACTCACGCACGTTCTCATCTCCTAAGCGGCAGAACACGCGCGCTGCCCTTCCGGCCGGATTCCATGGCTCTGACTCTGATGCTCCCAGACAGGGGACGCTGCGCCTCCTGCTGGACGGACCGTCTGCAGGCCCTGACCCTCCTCCTTCGGGCGGGGACTTAAAAGCCTCTTGAAGAGTGCGTAAATTCGGTTCCTGGAATTTATAAACGCGTCAAAGCCACCATCCTGCCTTTATTTATGATGGTTTTGCCCGACATTACCCCCTGAAACTGGCTCTTAACAGTCCAGCTTAACAAAAGGAAACTTCCGTGGGAAGAAGAGCGCATAGAGCCAGAGCGCTTTCCCCCAGAAGCCAAGAGAAGGCCGTCTGCGGGCTGCTCCCTCCAACTCGCCTAGTCAGATTGCCCCGCTCGAGCCGAACCCAAGAACAGATGTGAGCCCTGGAGACCAGGGCCGAGGACACAGCACCATTTCTACGTCCAGATGAGCCACAGGCAGCTGACTCCACCTGGAAGCAAACCCCCAGTCAAAGTGCGGCCCCCAATGCACACCCGCCGGACACGGCCTGGGCCACGGAGTTGGTGCCTGCCACGGGGACCACACCGGGAACCCGTGAGAAACCAGCAGAAAGGGGTGTCACAGTCGCCGTCAGCACACGTTGGTCACAAGCACAATACAGCACCTGCTTCTCAAGAGGGGTGAAGCCGGGCCTGACAAGGTGGGCGGCCTGGCCTCTGGGCTCTGGGTGTGTCAGGGACCTTCTCCCCTGCTTCCCCTCAGGGCATCCCGAGACAGGTGCCTCGTTAACCAGGGGCCTGAACAGTCCCCATAATCGAATGTTCTCTTTCACGTTGGTCACTTTTGAGAGTAAAAGCCAGTTGACCGGTGTGTCCAGCCACCAGGAAGCGGTGTTGGGTCCGCCCGGGCAGGTTGCGTGTGCGGTACACACCTGTGGTGCCCCGTGCCCCCTTCCCTACCTGGCTCTTTTCTGCATTTTTATTTCACACCATCCATTTTCCCTCCACAAGCCCGTGTCCCGCATCCCCTGACTCCCCTTCCTCCTGGAGACCGGGCCGCCGACCAGCACGTGCTCGCGTCCCCCCGCGGCGCTCGGGGTCTGGAGCAGCGAGCGGGATGGAATTAAGTGTCACCCAGTTCCTAGCCCGGGGCCCCCCACATCCTGCTCCAGCACAGCCTCCTCGTGGCCTTGAGACGGTTTCCCCTGACCCTCTGTGTCTCTGTCTCCCCCAGTGCACACACGTACACACGTGCATGCCTACCCATGTGTGCACATACACATGTGCACGTGTGTGCCTACACATGTGCATGCACACATATACTTGTGCATGCCTGCCCACATGTGCACACATACACATGTACATGTGTGTGCCTACACATGTGCGTGCACACATATACTTGTGCATGCCTACACATGTGTGCACATTCACATGCACATTGTGTGTACCTACACATGTACATGCACACACATATACTTGTGCATGCCTACACACATGTGCACACATACACGTGTACCTTGTGCATGCCTACACGTGTGCACATACACATGTACACGTGTGTGCCTACACATGCGTGCACACATATACTTGTGCATGCCTGCCCACATGTGCACACATACACATGTACACGTGTGTGCCTACACATGTGCGTGCACATATATACTTGTCCATGCCTGCCCACGTGTGCACACATACACGTGTACCTTTTGCATGCCCACACACGTGCACACATACACATGTACCTTGTGCATGCCTACACGTGTGCACATACACATGTACACGTGTGTGTGCCTACACATGTGCGTGCACATATATACTTGTCCATGCCTGCCCACGTGTGCACACATACACGTGTACCTTTTGCATGCCCACACACGTGCACACATACACATGTACCTTGTGCGTGCCTACACACGTGCGTGCACACACGTAAACACGTACCCGTGCACGCACACATACGCACATGCACTCTGTCCCTCACCTGCTCTGGTGGGAGAGACCGAGGAGGGAGCCAGGGCTGGGCTCTGTGAAGAGGAGCTGAGCCGAGGACACGGAAGGCATTCTGTCCTGCCCCCCCTTACAGAGGCGCGGGGGGCGCTGCCCGGAGGGTAACAGCCACTGACCGGCACAGCCGTTCGCTGGCCTCTCTGAGCCGCAGGGATCACAAACACCAGTCGAACTATAAAGGCAAACTCACGCGCAGCCCTGTCGACCCTCACAGCCGCCGGCAAAGTGCATCAGATGCCGCAGCCACCCGGCTTGTCTGCTAGGATCCCCCCAACCCCCACCAGCCGAGGCAGCTCCCCGGGTGCGTGCCCGGTGCCCCCACGGCAGGGTGAGGAGCTGGCACCAAAGCCACGTCGGGGCTGCCGCCCACGGACACTTGTCCAGGAAGGAGCAGGCGGCTGGCGAGCCTGCCCCGTCGCCGACCGGCCCCGCAGAGCCCCGCACGCCTCTCCCCAGGCCCCTGGCCACAGGTCCCCGCGGCCTGCCAGCTGATGCTCCTGCGCACGGGACGCGTGGCCGGTACTGTAACAACTGGAGCCACGCCTGCTGCCAGCGTGTCACGTGTCCTCCAGCCCTTCGTCCCGTGGACACCGAGTCTCTTGATGATTTAAATCGAGGCTCAAGTGCGGGTCTGCACCCTGCGTTTGTCACGTGAGCCTGCAGCACACGCGTCACCTTCCTACCTGATTCTCCTGATGGCGGCAGCGGATCCCAAAGGCATGAAGTCACAAGCTTCCCGCTTGTCCGCTGCCCCCTGTACAGCTCACATCCGGGGACGGATTTTCAAGGTGTCAGAGCGACAGACAGGCACGGGACGCGGCACCTGAGAGTTCCAAAGAGGCTCCCTTCATTTTGTAATGGTTCAAGTCATCACGGAACCGTGATCGACCCATTGGCAAGTCCGCATTCGGGGAAGAAATGCTCTGGCTGTTGGTGCATAATGAACGTGCGTTTTCCAACGACACGTCCACTTGACCAAGCCGTCAGCGGGAGAGACGGTGACAGCCAGAGCCTGAGCAGGGGTCCCCAGCGGCCCATCCCCCGGGGTCTGGAGGGAAGGAGGGCGGTGGTGCTGGAGGCCCCTGCGCACAGGCCGTGCCTGCTGTGGGTCTGGCCGAAGCAGCCGCTGGGCACAGCTATGAAATCCACAGGAAACGTCCTCAGCAGCAGCTTCCAGAATGGGCATCCCAAGGCTGTGTGCCCACTGGCACATGTTAGCGCACACAGCTCACTCCTCCCACGCCAGTGCAAGAACACCGAGGGACACACTGCCTTTTGTCCCAGAGTGAGCGCTATGCTATCCCACCTTTCTGGTGTTTCTGCTGCGTTGGGGACCCTCCAGCTGGAAATCGGTCATTATTTTTGGATTTGGAGCGACGCTGCCGCTTGAATTATCAAGTGTTGAAGCCATCAAGAGGGTTTCCCTACGTAAATCCAAAGTTCTGGGCGGGTGATGGCGCCTCAGGTGTCACTCCTGGGCTTCTGCGGCCACCTCAGGGTCTCCTGAGCAGCCTTGAAGGTCTCGTGCAGCCAGGGGAGTGTGCAGGGGGAGGGGCCATGACCGCGTGCAGGGATGGGCGTGGACAGAGGACAGAAAAGTCCTGAAAACGCCCCATTTCTACCTCACAGTCTTGGCAGGTTACAGGGGTGAGAGGGTGAGCTCCGCCCAGTGCACGCACCTGTGCCTGGGAGCACGCGCGTGCACACACACTCCAGGCGGGACACACTGTGGGGGCGGAGGGCCTGGCAGCTGGGACACGGCGTGCTGGGCTGGATGACCGGCTGACCCCCAGGACAGCGAGGACACACTGGGAAGGAAGCTGGGGAGGCAGAGGGCCGGCTGGTTCCTCCTCAGGTGCGCACGCGGTGGGTGTGGAGGCCGGAGCTCGGAGTGGCTGGCGGCCCGCACCCCAGCCCGCACCCCGGTCCGCACCCCGGCCCGCACCCCGGCCCGCACCCCGGCCCGCACCCCGGCCCGCACCCCGGCCCCCACCCCGGCCAGCACCCAGGCCCGCACCCCAGTCCACACCCAGGCCCGCACCCCGGTCCACACCCCAGGCCCGCACCCCGGCCCATACCCAGTCCGCACCCCGGCCCACACCCCAGCCTGCACCCTGGTCCGCACCCCGGCCCGCACCCTGGTCCACACCCAGGCCCGCACCCTGGTCCGCACCCAGGCCTGCACCCCGGTCCACACCCCAGCCCGCACCCCGGCCCACGCCGTCAGAGGGGCTGGGCTGGGGCTCGTGCTGGCTGCTGTGGGGGCAGCTCCTCCCCCAGATAAAAGGATAAACGATGAGCTTTTCCACTGGAGAAATTCTGATCATTGTCACCATGGGGCCGTATGCAAACCAACGTACCCTCCTTTCCATGGAAATACGTGACCTTTTGGGTTTTTATGAACAATCTCTTTTGCAGAGTAACACAGCGGAGCTGAGCGCCCGCTCACGGCCTCCCCCGCCTTTCTCGTCCTTCCAGGGCCAGTTCGAGTTTGCGCTGACGGCCGTGGCGGAGGAGGTCAACGCCATCCTCAGGGCCCTCCCGCAGTGAGCAGGCTGGGAGGCGCCCGCACCGGATCGATGGTGACGCGTCTTCGGTAACTGCCCGGTCAGTGCGGTCGGTGCAGTTTACCGGTTAAAATGTGCATTTTCGTTCAACCAAATCACAGTAAGGAGAGATTTGTGGAACCATCCAATTACACGGGGCAATCACTTTATCTGGTCTTTACTTTCCTGAAAGAAAACCCTTTTCCTTAAAGCACACGTTCACTTCCTAACTGCAAACAGCATCGTCCTGACGAGGCAGCGATCTTCACACTCCGCTCGGGCTCCGACAGCTGGCTTGTGACCTGCGGGTCCGGACGGCGGCCGGCTCTGCAGGGAGGGGCCACGCCACGCTGCCAGGCCACTGAGGGAAGGCCAGCANGGGGGAGCCACTGGCTTCTCCCGGAGTCGGAGCCACAGTTACCAATGCTCAGCAGCTTCAGGGCAGATGATAGTCGTCGCCGCATCTCCGCGTCTCTGTTGTGTCCCCACGCCCTCCCCACTGCTGTCCACAGCCTGTCTCTCCCACCCACACCCCAGGGACGGGAGGGGACAACCGCTTTCGCGCCTGGGGAACACCCACCTCCCTGGCCGCCGCCCCAGGTGACGCCTCTCCCTGACAAGCAATCCAGAGACTCATTGTTCCCTTTAAAGTGTGGATGAACGCAGCCCGCGCTCCCTCAGGACAGCCGGGGTCGGGCNACACACACACAGGCGTCCAGAGGTGGTCCGGGTTTGCCGAGGTAACACTGGGCCGTCAGGCCCGGACACGGGGTTCTGCTGCTGAGCCGCAAGCGGTGGAGCGCAGGACGGCCCGCGGACAGCTCGGACGCGCCGGCTCCAGCCAGGCCCTTCCACGCCCTGCTTGGTGCACACGGTCCCTCCGCCCTAAACAGACACCGCACCCCAGCAGCTGTGGCCCTGGGAGAGCGGCCTCTGGCTGGGGAGGGAGGTGCCACATGCCGCTGTCAGTCGGCCGTCCCGCCCGTCACCCGCTCCAGTAGATCCGTGATGTCTTTGCCAGACTTGTTCCTCCCTATCTGGGTCTAAATAATGGATAGAAACCAATTTATCTGAATATAGGAAGCATATACCTACTTGTAATTTCTAACTTCTTATGTTTCGAAAGAAATCCTCCAGTGTGAGATATATAAATATATTTAATGGTGTCAGATTAAACTTTTGATTTCACCTTTGAATGGTCTTTATTTGGGGAGGAAGGGCCACCTCCCTGCCCATCCGCGCTCCGGAGGGAGGGTGCCGAGGGTGCCGAGGCAGGCTGGGGCCCTTCCCAGAATCCCACACCGTGTTGGCAGGGCCCGCCGTGCGCTAAGGGCCAGAGCGTCCGGGAGGGCTCAGTCTCAGAGTGACTTCACGGTCGTGGTGACCCTGGGGCCACAGTCTGTGCCAAGTCACCTGCACCCTCTTCTCCTGCACGTCTGGCTGGTGTGAGCGCAGGGGGGCTGCGGTGACCCTTCCCTCCCTGCCCTGGGCTCCCCCGTCATCCAGGTGGGCGCACAGGGACACGCCTCCCCCAACAGGACACACCTGGGGACCCTGGGGACGGTTCGCCCTGACAGAGGGACTGGTGCAGGGGGGGGGGAGGGTGCGGTGGCTCGTCCCAGGTCTGGCTGGGTGACCATCGGTCACATCCGTCCCTCTGATCCCCCTCCCCCAGCTTGCCTCACGTTCGAGTCCTGCCTGGGCGTCGGCGGGCTTGTGCATCCCGCACGCAGTGAAGTCACGGGCGAGGGGCGTCACACGGGGAGGCTTGAGGGTCACGTGTCAGATGTGCCTGAGAGACCCCAACGCCAGGGAAGGGTCCCTCCCGCCGTGAACAGCTAGACTGTTGGACAAAACACACTTTGACCACGTGCTGCCTACCGGCTCTAAAGCGAGTCAGGACCGAGGAAACCCGTGGGCGTGGGCGCAGTGTCCATGCTGCACGCCCGAGAGGCGGCCGCACGCTGCTTGGATCCCGCTAGGCGGCCGCTGAGCCGGTGTGCTCGCCAGCGGTCAGGAGCGGCTCTCTGGTACGGGACGCAGGGAGGCGCTGAGGGGCCCTGAGATGTGCGCTCAGCCAGCTGCAGGAATGACACGCCCGGTCCTCTGTGTCAGCAGGGCCACGCGGCCAGCCGCTGCTCACGGACGCGTCCGCGGGATGCCTGCGTCCGAGCTTCCCCGCTCGTCTGACTCCTCGCGGGGGGGGTCATGGTTGCTGGATGTGGGGGGGGGGCTGTGCCCTCAATTCCTTCGTGCTGCTCGCGGTGTGCAGCCTTCGACGGCTCCCACTNCCCCGCCGTGAGTGATTTCAACGAGCGAAGGGCGGTGAGGGGGCAGCAGGCAGACGGGTGGGGGCGGGGGGAGCACAGCCGCTAGAGAGGGCGGCGGATGGAGTCAAAGGAAGTAGGAAGTGGCCACCTGCGTATTAATATGACTTTTCGGTTAATATAGCTTTTAATGGTGCCTGTATTTAACCCCAGCTCATAACACCCCTGCAGGCTACCCTCCCTTCCTGGGAGCCGCACGGAGAAGAATCTGGAGAATGCCCGGCCCAGCTGTCCTGCTGGAAGAGGAAGGGGTCCCGAGGCAGGAGGGTGGGGGCCAGTCCGCCTCCCGCCTCAGCACAGGAAGCCCAAACTGAAACGGAGGGTTCAAGTAGGACGCAAGCCCAGGGGGACACTCGGGTG
>NW_027527444.1:4834553-4836039 GCF_008692635.1 Crocuta crocuta | reverse complement strand
CAGGGACTCCCACGTCCCCAGAGAGACGCACCCGTGATGATCTGCTCCCCAAGACCGTCACAAAGCACACAAGGGACAGGACGGTGCAGGAAGACACGTCACATGGGAGGGGGCAGTGCAGACAGGACGCCACAGAAGGGCAATAAAAGGAGTNTCCCTCTCTCTCTGAGCCTCCCCTGCTCACTCTGTCTCTCTCTCTCCTAGAAATAAATTTAAAAAATATTAAAAAAAAAAAAAAAAAAGGAGTTTGAACTTTTCAAATGGCAGATAACAGCGTGCCTGGAAGGAAGTGGGTTTGGGAAAGAACCCGACGCAACGTCTAGAAATGACACCCAAAGGGACCCACTGCTTAGAAATGGGGGAAGGCACGTTCACCATACAAGCTGAGGTGCAGAAGCTGGCTGAGTGGCTGAAGGCCGAGTAGGGGCCTGAAGACCCGCTTGTGCAGGGAGAGCGTGCAGGAAACAGGGTGGAGCCAGCATTCCGGAAGGAAGCAGAACGGGTGCCAGGGCACCCTGGGGACCTTCACCGCATCACAGATCCGCCCCAAATGTGCCCTGGCAGGAACCGCTCTGACCCCGGGTCCCAGCCCCCCGTGGCTGCGGACACTGCTGGGGGCCATTGCTATCAAGACTGCGCTGCATGTCCTTCTGGACTGACCGGGGATGTGCACTTAGTGTGCACCAGGTGTATACCCCTGGTCCTGAGGGGCTTCAAGATCAGCTGGAAGACAGGGGCTGTGGGAGCTCAAGAGAACCATGTGTGTGCTCACCTGGACGCTCCCCGGGTGGCAGTGAGCTCACAGTGAGGGGTGAGCGCAGTCCCCACCTTCCTGAGGCTCTGGATTCACCCACCAGAACGCCCGGCCCTCCCCGGTCACCTCCTGAGACCGTGTCTGGGGTGGTCCTAACTATCCTCCGTCAACACCAGGGCTTCACCGGCAAGTGATTCGGGGGATGCATTTTTATGGAATTGCTGCTTGAGACTATGGGTTTTTTTAATAAAAACCGTTAGATGTAATCTTCCAGAAAGCAAACGGAAGTGCCGTGTACCGCCATTCTGTAGCCTGATTAATTCAGGAATCACACAATGCCTCTCTCTCTTTTTTTAATTTTTAATGTTTTATTTATTTCTGAGAGAGAGACAGCGTGAGCAGGGGAGGGTCAGAGAGAGAGGGAGTCACAGACTCCGAAGCAGCTCCAGCCTCTGAGCTGTCAGCACAGAACCTGACGCGGGGCTCGAACGCAGGAACCGTGAGATACTGACCTGAGGCGGGACCCTTAACCGACTGAGCCCCCGGGCGCCCCACACGCCTCTCTTAACAGCAAGACGGGAAATCCGTGTGTATTGGAACTCGGTTCTTTGCGACCCCTTGGAAATACGCACGCGTGTGCTCACACCCACGCCTCTAGTAAAGTCCTGGGAGCGCGCGGGTCCTGGGGTCACAGCCGGCCCCCCCACCCCACCCCCGGGGCCGCGGCAGCCG
>NW_027527444.1:4827170-4834286 GCF_008692635.1 Crocuta crocuta | reverse complement strand
ACAGGACGCGCGCTGCGTAGGCGGAGCGCTAATGAAACCTTCGTGAGTAGCCGAGTAGGCACGAGTTCAAAGACTGTCGGAACGGAAAATTGGAATTTGCTTTCACCTTTGCTCCTAAACCCGGGCTGGCCTCCTTCTACTCCGGGCGTGTGTTCAGGGAGTGGCCTTAGCTGTTTATTAGACAGCACGTGCTGAGTGTCACCTGCTTTTTACGGTGGCTGCAGGNCACGGCGCAGGTGCTCCCGCACAGCCCCTCCCAGGGACCCGTGCCTGCTTGCGCCCCGGCAGCTGGAGAACAGCCAGGCACAGAGGGCTGGGCGCTGCGGGACTCCGCGGATCTGCGGAGATGCTCGGCCCCATGGAAGCTTCCAGAGTCCGTACTGCACCTTTTCTGGGGTGGCCAAGGGCTCTTGGGATTGCTTTGGCTCGGAAAGCAGCCCGGGTCTCGGGCAGGAGGCTGGACTCTCAGGATCAAGGAGACGGAAGGCAGGAAGGCGCCCCCAGCTCCGCTCTCCCCCGAAGTGTCACTTCGCGCGCTCGGCCCTGCTCGCTCTCTCGCTCAGTCTCTGTCTCTTCTCCCCTTGGGGCGTCTACTTTGAAGGAACAGCTTACACATAAGCCTTCTGGTTTGGATTTTTCAAAAGCAGACCCGCGAGTTAGGGGTGCCCTGCTGTTTCTCGGACCGCCTGCTCCCCGCGGGGTGGGTACCAGCGAAGGGGTCAAGAGAAGATGCGGGCTGTGCCGCGGGGCCCACGTGGCACGTGCTCAGGGCCCGGCGGACCCCCTGGAGGCGCTGGACCCCGAGGCCGGAGCCAGGGCCCCCTTCCCGGCCGACCGCACCCCACTGGGGGGCCGCCTGTGGGGGCGGGGCCTCAGTGACAGCAGCCATGCCGTCCTCCCTCGCACGCCCGCAGTGGCGGCCTGGGAGCCCGTAACCTCCCACAACCTGGGTCACACCTGGCCCGGGCGCCACAGCAAACGCGTGTGTCACTGCACGTGGTCACCCGTGCACGCACACACCGTACGCCCACAGGTGCGTGTGGGGCAGGACTCCCTGGGGTGCCAAACATCCCGGGTCTAGAGACCGGTCGCTCCCTTTCCTTTAAAACCCATCTGACGCGGGTGACGGTGAGCACCGCCCAGGACGGCCCCTCCGGGCCCCAGAGCCGCGCTGAGGATGCGGGCCGTCCTGCCCCCCGGCCCGGGGCCTCCTGAGAGGGGTCCTGCCCCTCGGGCGCCAACCATCCCGCAGCCGCGGGCACCAGCCTGCGGCCCGATGGAGGGTCCGGCCCCCCCCCCCTCCGTGTGCGGGGCTCCTGTGAGCACCCTGCCCCTGCGCGTCCCGCGGCACAGCTGTCCCCGCGCAAGCAGCCTGCCGCTGATTCAGATCTGACCCGCGGGGTCCCTGAACCCCCGCGTCTGTCATGTCCTGACACAGTTAGAATCACAGCGCAGGAATAGCTCCTCCCTCCGCGGGCGCTGTTTGCTCAGCCCCCAGCCCCCACACGGGCTTCTTGGTGACGTGGCCACGATCCTGAGGCTTGCTTTCCTTGCCCTCCTGCACACACCAGGACCTGTGGCCATCGCCGCTCACGTACGGGGGGCGGGGGGGCTCAGGGGCAAGGCCACAGCCTCTGTGTCCTCCCCGCAGCCCCTCGACCCACATCCAGGTGGGGGTCCAGCAGCACCATGCTGCGGCACGCACAGGGGCCCAGCCACACCCCCAGCCCTACACTCAGCCCATGATGCCTCTGCCTCAGCTTTCCCATCTGTAAAATGGGTTCCATGCTCTACTTTGGGGTGAGAGCCACGCCGAAGCCTGGGTCATGTGGATGCCAGTCTCACTGTATCCGGCCACTTCTTCCCCAGTGTCCTGGCTGTCGACCCTGCACTCTGGGGAAGCCCCCTTAAATCACACGTGGGATCCATCCAGGTTCTGAGCAAGTTAAGAAACCAACCAAAGGCAGGGCACCTGGGTGACTCGGTTGATTAAGCACTGACTTCGGCTGGGGTCATGATCGCACTGTTCGTGGGTTCGAGCCCCGCGTCGGGTTCTGTGCTGACAGCTCAAGGCCTGGAGCTGCTTCAGCTTCTGTGTCTCCCTCTCTCTCTGCCCGTCCCCTGCTCACGCTCTGTCTCTCTCTCAAAAACAAAATAAACATACAAATAGAAAGGAAGGAAGAAAGGAAGAAGGAAGAAAGAAAAAGAAATCAACCAAAGGCAAAGGCGGGCGCCAAAATTCAGTCTTGAGGGAGGACAGGGCTCAAGCGGGATGCTGAGCTCCAGGGGCCCCGCCCACCGCACCACGCCCCGCGCCCGCCGGCACCGCCCACCACGACTTCGGCTCCCCCCCCTGGGCATGTGGTCCTCCGAGACCCTCTGCCCGCCTGACTTGTGTTTATCGACTCCGCGGACTGTTCACTCCTGCCTCTGTGTGCCTCTCACGTTCTGTTTTCCTTTTTCAGCCAGAAAAGTGAGTCCCTGAGCAGTCAGCCGGCCAGGCCCGCAGGTAACACCCCGCGCCGGGCTCTGGCCGCTCCCCACCCCAGCGGGCTCCCCAGGGCCGCGCACCTGCCCTGACCTCCCGGATGGAGGGCCCAGAGCGCGCGCTGCGGGGCCGGGGGCTCCCTCCCGCGATGCACAGGGACGCCCCCGGGGCGGTGGTCGCTTCCCTGAGGGACCTAAAAACAGCAATAGTTCACCTACAGGAAGGGGCTGCCAGTGGCGCGGCCCCCCCTTCCCGGGGCGGGGGCGCGGGGAACAGCGAGGGGTCGGCCGGGGCGCGGGAGGGGTCAGGCCGCCCTTCCATGAAGGCCCTGAGGAGGGGGCTCTGCGTCCTCGCACCCGCATCCCAAACGCCCCCCCCACACACACACGGCACCCTGCATAGACCCACACCTCCACACACACCACACACCGCACCCCGCACACACACCGCACCCCACACACACCGCACCCCGCACACGCACACCGCACCCCACACACACACCGCACCCCCACACACGCACACCGCACCCACACACACACCGCACCCCACACACACCGCACCCCACACACACACCGCACCCCGCACACACCGCACCCCACACACGCACACCGCACCCCACACATGCACACCACACGCACACACCGCACCCACACACACACCGCACCCCGCACACACCGCACCCCACACACACACACACCGCACCCCACACACGCACACCACACGCACACACCGCACCCACACACATGTACACCGCACCCCACACGCACACCGCACCACACACACACGTACACCGCACCCCACACGCACACCGCACACACACACACACACCCCGCACACCCCACACTCAGGGCGTGCGTGAGGGCCCCAAAGTCCCCGCCGGGCGGGTCACCTCAGCGCAGCGGGCGGCAGCTCTGCGACCCCGTCCTGCCTCAGGCTGACTCCTTGCTCGACGTGTTCCTATAAATACGCCTCCTAAGTCCACATGTCTGTCGTTCGTTATCGGAAAACGTGATCACTGAGAAACAGTGAAAGTTTCAAGAACAGGGGTGAGAAGGCTGTTTCGATAAACCCCCAAATTCCAAAACCAGCATCACAGGGGGGCGGCGGAAGGCTCGGGAGCCCTGACCTTCCGTGGCTCCGGGGTCTCAGCAACCGGGTCTGGGGGGCGGGTTCGAGCCCTGGCCTGCAGTGCGCCTGTTCTCGGCTGCCGGAGGGGCCGGAGACCCGGGCGGAGGCTGGCCTCGCAGGCGACCTCCCTGCGCAGGATGGGAGCGGGGAGGGGGCGCAGGGAGGACCGCACTGGGAGGCGGGAGGGAGGTGGGCACAGCGGGGCAGCAAAGGAGGTGCGTGTGTGCGTGCACACGCGTGTCTGTGTTGTGCACACGTGTGTCTGTGTGTGCATGCACGCGTGTGTCTGTGTCTGCGTGCACATGCGTGTCTGGTGCATGCACGCGCGGGTCTGTGTCCACACCCTTGTCTGTGTGTGCACGCGCGGGTCTGTGTGTGTGCACATGCGTGTCTGTGTGCGTACGTGTGGTTGTGTGCACACGCGTGTCTGTGTGTGTCTGCGCGTGTGTCTGTGCGTGCACATGCGTGTCTGTGTGTGTGCACGTGTCTGTGTGTGCATGCACACGCCTGTCTATGTGTGCAGGCACGTGTGTGTCTGTGAGTGCACACGCGTGTCTGTGTGTGCACATGCGTGTCTGTGTGTCTGCACGTGTGTCTGTGTGAGCGTGCACATGTGTGTCTGTGTGTGTGCACAGGCGTGTCTGTGTGCATGCACACGCCTGTCTATGTGTGCAGGCACGTGTGTGTCTCTGTGCACACGCGTGTCTGTGCGTGCACATGCGTGTCTGTGTGTGTGCACGCGCGGGTCTGTGTGTGCGTGCACGCGCATGTTGGTGAGAGAGGGCGGCAGGAGAGGCCGTGCAGGGAGGTCCCGGGAACCGGCCCTGGGGCCGGGGGGCAGGGAGGGTGGAGGGAGGTGCCAGCTGTTTCTCTGACCAGCAGGAACACCCCCTCACAGAGCTGAGCAGAGCGCAGTGCGCGACGGTGACAGAGGGGGCGGGCTGGCCCCAGCTCTCCGTACCCCAGACAGTGCTCAGTGAGCCCAGCCTCGTGCTAGCTGTGCCTGGGGAGCACGTGCCCGTTGTGTTCAAAGTCCTTAGGCATGTGGGGAGGAGTGGGGCAGGGCACGGGGGGCATCAGGACCCCTCTGCTCACAGCACCTGCTAACCCTGCGGCCTTCTGCATGGGGCCCACAAGGCCAGGGCTGGATTTCAGCCCCAACTTGTCCCCGCAACCAGAGGCCCTCGTGCAGTGTACAACATGTACAACCGGACTCAAGTGGGAAGAGCCGAGGGTGCCGGGCCTGAATGTGAGGCTGAACAGCCCTGGGTGGGCACAAGGATGTGCCCGGAGGTGCAGGCCCCGAGACTCACCATCTGCCCCAGCTTGGGGCCACTGGGGCCCTGTCCAGCTGGGGGGCCATGGGGAGGTTTGGGCTCAAGGCCTACTGAGTCAGGGTCTCCCGGGGGCGGGGATCCGGCTTCACGAGCACCTGGGGGAGTGTGGGGGTCAGCGGCTCAGGGAGACACCTAACCTAGGGCCCCAGGAGCGCGGCCAGGGGCCTCTCCAGGCACAAGTCCGCCACCCTCTGCCGTGACTCCTCTGACGCTCTGCACTGGGTTGTCTGTGAAGCACTTCCGGTCCTGGCGGCAACAAGGTTAAAGGCAGAAAGAACCGCTTTGAAGCACCAACCACGTCCACAGAGAATCATGCGACCCCCAGTGCCCGCTCCAAACGTGACGTCCTCACCCCGACGCCGCATGCCAGCCCGTCCCCAAACCCGAGGGCTGGTGGTCAGACGGTGGGTGTCGGACGGGTGTGGTTTGAGTCCCGGCTACACAGCCCTCAGGAGCCACACCGGCCGTCCAGCCCGCCCCCTCCTCCGCAGCGGCCAGGGTAGCGCCATAAAGCCCTGTCACCTGTGCCCTGCCCCTTCCTTCCTAAACAAGCTCCCCCTGCAGTGGAGGCGGGCAAGGCAGATCTGTGCCTGGTGTGGTGGAGCCATGGCGCCCACTTAGAGCTGGAACTGCAGGGGGAGGGGGGTGCACAACTGGGTGCCTGTGCTGTGCCTGCAGGGGTGGGGGGCCCAGGGAGGAGGGGCTGGAGCCTGCAGGGGTGGGGGGCCCAGGGAGGAGGGGCTGGAGCCTGCAGGGGTGGGGGGCCCAGGGAGGAGGGGCTGGAGCCTGCAGGGGTGGGGGGCCCAGGGAGGAGGGGCTGGAGCCTGCAGGGGTGGGGGGCCCAGGGAGGAGGGGCTGGAGCCTGCAGGGGTGGGGGGCCCAGGGAGGAGGGGCTGGAGCCTGCAGGGGTGGGGGGCCCAGGGAGGAGGGGCTGGAGCCTGCAGGGGTGGGGGGCCCAGGGAGGAGGGGCTGGAGCCTGCAGGGGTGGGGGGCCCAGGGAGGAGGGGCTGGAGCCTGCAGGGGTGGGGGGCCCAGGGAGGAGGGGCTGGAGCCTGCAGGGGTGGGGGGCCCAGGGAGGAGGGGCTGGAGCCTGCAGGGGTGGGGGGCCCAGGGAGGAGGGGCTGGAGCCTGCAGGGGTGGGGGGCCCAGGGAGGAGGGGCTGGAGCCTGCAGGGGTGGGGGGCCCAGGGAGGAGGGGCTGGAGCCTGCAGGGGTGGGGGGCCCAGGGAGGAGGGGCTGGAGCCTGCAGGGGTGGGGGGCCCAGGGAGGAGGGGCTGGAGCCTGCAGGGGTGGGGGGCCCAGGGAGGAGGGGCTGGAGCCTGCAGGGGTGGGGGGCCCAGGGAGGAGGGGCTGGAGCCTGCAGGGGTGGGGGGCCCAGGGAGGAGGGGCTGGAGCCTGCAGGGGTGGGGGGCCCAGGGAGGAGGGGCTGGAGCCTGCAGGGGTGGGGGGCCCAGGGAGGAGGGGCTGGAGCCTGCAGGGGTGGGGGGCCCAGGGAGGAGGGGCTGGAGCCTGCAGGGGTGGGGGGCCCAGGGAGGAGGGGCTGGAGCCTGCAGGGGTGGGGGGCCCAGGGAGGAGGGGCTGGAGCCTGCAGGGGTGGGGGGCCCAGGGAGGAGGGGCTGGAGCCTGCAGGGGTGGGGGGCCCAGGGAGGAGGGGCAAGAGTGTGCAGGGGTGGGGTGGCCCAGGGAGGAGGGCAGGAGCCCAGAGCTGGGGGGAGCCCAGCAAAGGGTCCAGGGCCTGAGTGAACTTGTAAATGAGTCCCACGTGCTCCCCACACCTCCCCTCTGCCGTGGGCCCCAGAGCTCCTGGGAAGCAAGGCCTCACCCCTGACGGCCCCGCGGCCCCCCCTCCGCGCTCTGATGTGACTGAGATGCAAGCGTGGTCGGTCTCCTTCGAGCAAATTGAAGGACTTTACACAGATTCTTTTAAATTGGCGCCGGTGCCCGTTACACACACACACTCATTGCTCCGTAAATACAGCTCACGAAATTATACAATTTTGAATCTTAATTTTATTCTTAATACACGGCGCAAAACTGTGGATTTTGTTTCCATGTTGAAACACAAGTTCACTAGACGTGCAGACGACCGTGGCCGTGGTGGGGGTGGGGGTGGGGGCCGCCTCACGGGATGCCGCGAGCACTCGGTTCCCACAGGCCAACGGTC
>NW_027527444.1:4823461-4827098 GCF_008692635.1 Crocuta crocuta | reverse complement strand
GTCCCTCGTCCCTCCCTGTGTGACAAACACCCTAAACTTGGTGGCTTCAGACAACCACCATTTTACTGGGTTTTCGTGACTGTGCTGACTGGACTCCACCACAGGGGTCACCTGGGGTCTGTCACGGGGCTGCGGTCCTGTCGGACGGAGCCCAGGGTGCCCCCGTATTCCAGGGCCGGGGACACGGCCCGTCTGCCGGCGCCTGCGCCTCCTGGGGAGGGACCACGGGAGGCTCCACACACGAGCCAGCAGAGGCTTCCGCAGGGGACGCCCCTGGGCCCAGCCGGCGAGCAGGTGGCCCCTCCGCGTAACCGCCCCCGCACTGGTCTTCGTGCCCAGGAAGGCCAGCTCGGTCGTGGGGACCCCGGGCCCCTGCCCCGCCTGCGTGGAGGAGTCCGGGGGTGAGTGTGCGGCCAGCGGGCAGCTGACAGCGCAGAGAAGCGGGCGCGTGGCCACAGCGAGCCGCCCCGGCGCCGGCACGTGGGGCGGCCACCACCAGAAGCCCCAGGGCCGGTCGGGAAGTGAGTGGAGGTGTCATCCAGGGACCCACTGCCCACCGCACCCCAGGGCCGCCCCCGTGGGTCCTTGGGTGGCGAGGCGATGGGAACTACCGACCACCCACGCGGGGACACGGCTAGGACGCTGCCCCGCGGCCCCCGGGCTGGCCTGGCTCTGCCCCCCCCAGGCCGCCCTGGGCACCGACCCCTGCTGCCCGATACCCCCACTCAGCCCCGAGCCGGCCCCGGCCCCATCCAAGTGCTCCCGCGAGGCCCCTTCCCGCAGGGGACAGGGGAGCGTGAGGCCGCCCGCCCCAGGGCCCATCCGGACGGCTCTCCGGGCCCCTGAGCCCGCTGCGGGGCCGCCTGGCTCACGTCACAGGCCTGGGCACGGCCCCCTCTGGTCCCTGTGTCTGTTGGGAGTCCCGGGACCTGGATCCTCGAACGCTGTGGCCAGAGCCCCTCAGAAGTGCTGCCGGGATGACCCCGGGGCCCACCCCGCCTGACGCCTGGCGGGCCGCCCAGGACAGCGCACAGGGCCCGCGCCAGCTCGGGTGCGGACTCGGCAGCCGTCTCCTGGCACTCCCTGCTGAGGGTCCCCTCTCCCTCTCTGCCTCTGTAGGTCTCTGTCTGCCTCTCTGCCTTTCTCTGTCTCTGCACGTCTGTCTCTGCCTCTCTGTCTCTCTCTCTCTGCTTGTCTCGGTCTCCATTTTTCTGTCTCTGTCTCTCTGTTTCTGCATCTCTACCTGTGTCTATCTCTCTATCTCTGAATTTCTGTCTCTGCCTGTGTCTCTCTCTGTATCCGTCTCTGCTTCTGTATCTTTATCTCTGTATCTGTGTCTGTCTCTGACTATATGTCTTTCTTTATCTCTGTCTCTTCCTGTCTCTGACTATATGTCTCTTTGTCTCTATCTCTATCTCTCTGTATCTGTGTCTTTGTCCCTCTGTCTCTGTCTCCCTTTGTCTCTGTCCCCCGCACACATTCTTTGTTTTCCCCTAGGAATTTAGAGCCCACCTCGTGCCTTCGGCCCCGACCTCCGCCCTGGGGGTCCCCAGCCCTGAAAGGCCCGGAGCCGGAGCCGCGGTGATTGCAGGCAGGGAGGTGGCCTCCGCTCGGGCGGAATCACTCAGGAACAAGTTCTCTGTCACCTACAAGTGGGCGGGTGAGCTCCTGGGCTGGGAACGGAACTTGCCTCTCGGAAGCACTCGATTTAGAGCTTTTGCTAAAATTAAGCCTTTGTTCACCAGACATTTTTAGACCGAGTGATTTTCCACGCCTGCCGTATGGGAAGTCATCTGTTTTATTAGGGAAAAAATACTTGTCACATTTGCGCAGGGATTAAGTCAGACCCCCTCCGCTGTGTCACCCTCTCCTGCGCGGGGACCCGCCTCGCCTCACCCCGTGGACACACCGCCCTGCAGGCCCTGGAAAGCGGCTCCCCGCTCACGGGCCCCCGCACACACAGCTGCTGTGGGGGTGTGGACGAGAGCCCCGACTTCAGCCCGAGATGGGTGGGGGAGGGGCACGGTGACAACAGCCGGGAGCACTCACCCGTTCTCCGTGCTCCTGGCGCACAGGTTCACTGAGCCCTCAGGACGGTCCCACGGGGCAGGCGTGGACGCTGAGGCACAGAGGGATGGCGTGCCCGGACCCCACGGCCATTTGCTGGGGACAGGTGTTCAGCCTCCAGCTCCAGACGTGACACCCCACCCCCGGGCAGCCCAGCGTAAGCACTCAGGAGAGGTAAGTACCGGGACCAGAAGGGCATCCTGACCCGGAAGTGAGGTCGGATGAGACTCCAGGGGAAATGAGAGCCGAAGTCTGGTGTTACCGGGGCGGGGGGACTTCAGCCAGCGAACGGAGCCGCCAGACAGCAGTGCAGGGCGTACACTGCGCAACCCCAGTCACGGCGGTGTAGATGCGCCCCTGGACCCTGGCCACTGCACGGGACCCGGCCCTGAGACCGGGAGCATGTGGCATCCACACCATCTGAAACAGGTTCCACACGGGGGGGAGGGGGGGCGCGGAGGACGCGGGAGGCCGGGCGGGGAAAGACCAGCTCCTGGAGCAAGGGCTTCAGGCGCCTCATCCCCAGAGTAGGGTCACTGAGTTCCGCCTCTGGTAGAGCCACCTACTTCCCACCTCAACTGCTTGCCTACGGTAACCATTAACTCGGGGGGTGGGGGGTGGGGGCGAAACGTACCTGGAGGCGGTGAGAAGCAGCAGGGAGAGCCGCTGGCGTCCACACCCGCAAGGAGGGAACGGCACCGGCTGAGCGTGTGTCCCCAGGGCGGCCGGAGCCATGGGTGACGTCGCTGTGGCCTGGACGGCCCGGGGAGCTCCGTCCCGCGCTCAGGGCCACCCAGGCCTCTGGAAAGAGAGGGACGGATCCCGCAAACCCCGGGCCAATCCTCGCCGACCCCCGACAGGCGCGGTCCCGGGGAGACGCGGGGTGGCCGGGCCCAGGATGCCCGGGCTGCCGCCCCCGAGGCAGAGCTTGCAGCGGAAGGTCAGCAGGGCCACCGCCTGCTGAGACACCAGCCGGACGCAGCGGAACCCGGGGTCGCAGCCGCGGGCTGGGCGCCTAACAGTCTCAACCAACAGAACACGGCAGAATGACCCCGGCGGGCGGGCCCAGGGGACCTGTGTGGCCAGGGGGACTCCCTCCTCCCCTGTCCCTCCGGCCACCGTGCGGAGCATTCCAGCCGGCGCTGGACATCACGGAAGGACACGCCAGCCCCACGGCGCCCACCCACGGGATCCGCGCGGACCCACTATCAGCTCATCGTCTGAGTGTGGCACACGTGGGGTGATCAGGCCTGAGCGATTGAACCTGCTTGTCCAGGGTACAGGGTGACACCTCCACGGGACTGGGTCCCAGAGGCAGACGAGAGGGAGAAGGGGGCGCAACGTACCTGGAGATATAACCCTCAAAGAAGCCCCGAGTTTAATGAAAGACATCATGTTATAGATCGAAGAAATCCAACGAGCCCCAAACAGGAAAAATACAAAGAAACACACGCCTCGGTGTATTACAGTCAAACTTCCAGAAAGCCTCGACCACGCCTAGTGCAAACAGCCCACCACTGCTCCTCCCCCGTGGCCCCTGCCGAGGGGGCGGGGCGGGGAGAGCGGGGGG
>NW_027527444.1:4818003-4823360 GCF_008692635.1 Crocuta crocuta | reverse complement strand
ACAGGGCTTCTGCCACTTTCTAGAAACCAGAGTCAGTCACGGCCCCACCAAACTCCAGGCCAGGCAGGAGGCCGGGCTAGCCCTGGGTGGTGAGCTCAGCTGAGGAAAGGAGACTCCTCTCTCCTGGCCTCTTGTGATCTGACCTTGGCACTCCAGGAAAATGCCCACCTGGACAGTTTCTTCCCATTCACGTTTTTCTATTCCTCTTTGAAAATTAAAAACTTGATTGCTGCTGAGAAGACTGAGAGTAAAGTTAAGGGTACATTTATAAAAACGAAGTGAAGCCACAAATCTGAAGGTGCAACCGGACATGTTAATGAGCCAGCGCCCTTCGCCTCGAAAGCCCGTGCAGAGCTCAGGCTCGCCCTCAGAACCGCCACTGGTTTCACCCCACAAACCCTGCAATCCAACATTTCACCGGCGGGGCTCAAAATCATTTCTAAAAATCCTATCCTATTCCATCCTATTCTGTTTTGTCTAATTGCTGATATTTTGGCAGCATTATTTTCTATTTTTCTACTAAAGGTTTTTGCAAGCCGGCCTGGGAATCTCAGCACCATCGATGATTCTTCATGGAAAATACGTTCTAAATTTCAAACAGCACTTCCTACCTGGGAATAGGGCACCATCCGCATTTTTAAAAATTTTACTCAAATGTATTTAAACTAAATAAAAATTCAAACTGCTTAAACTAACACAAAAACCCGAAACACACAGTTCACCCGCGTCTCAAACCCCCACCACCTCTCACAACCACTAATCTGTTCTCTGTATCCATGAGCTTGGCTTTTGCCGGAGGGTTTTGATTCCACATACAGGAGAGATCACACAGTATTTGTTTCTCCGGCTGATGTACTTGACCGAGTGTAACGCCCTCAGAGTCCCTACATGTTTCCAATGGCAAGATCTCCTTTTTCATGGCTGAGTAATAGTCCCCTGTATAGCTGCGCCTCATCCGTCAGTGGACACTGGGGTCGTTTCCGCATCTTGGCTGCTGTGAATAATGTCCCAGAGAACACGGGGGCGCAGATACCTCTTCATAAAATTTCAAAAAAATGTTTAATGTTTGTTTTTGAGGCGGGGAGAGAACTCACAAGTGGGGGAGGGGCAGAGAGAGAGGGAGACGCAGAATCCGAAGCAGCTCCAGGCTCCGAGCTGTCAGCACAGAGCCCGACGCAGGGCTTGAACCCACAGACTGTGAGATCATGACCTGAGCCGAAGTCCGTTGCCTAACTGACTGAGCCACCCAGGGGGCCCCCAAGATTCAGATCAATACCCAGAAGTGTTATTATTAGATCACACGATAATTCCTTTTTTTAAATTTTTTTTAATGTTTTATTTATTTCTAGGAGAGAGAGAGAGAGACAGCGTGAGCAAGGGAGGGTCAGAGAGAGAGGGAGTCACAGAATCCGAAGCAGCTCCAAGCTCTGAGCTGTCAGCACAGAGCCCGGCGCGGGGCTCGAACCCACGAACCGCAAGATCATGACCTGAGCGACAGTCGGACGCTTCACCGACTGAGCCCCCCAGGCGCCCCGGGCACACGATAATCCTGTTTCTAACCACAGCGGCCGCACCAGTCTGCGCTGCCACCAGCGCGTCCTCGCCAGCACCTGTTGTTTCCTGTATTCTTTATTTTAGCCACTCTGACAGGTGTGATCTCACCCTGGTTTTGATTTGCATTTCCCTGATGGCGAGTGACGCTACGCATCTTTTCCTGTGTCTGTTGGCCTCTGGCCGTCTTCTTTGGGGACATGTCCACTCATGACTACTGCCCACTCTTAATCAAATTGTTTCCTTCTGTTTTGTTTGCCATTGAGTTGTATGAGTTCTTCGTCTATTTTGGATACTAACCCTTTGTCAGATATATGATTTGCAAATATCTTCTCCGAGGCAGCAGCCTTTTCATTTTGCTGATTGGTTCCTTCGCTGTGCGGAACCTTTTCAGTTGGATGGCATCCCTGTAGTTCATTTTTGCTGTTGCTGCTTTTGCTTTTGGCGTCAGATGAAAAAAATCACCACCAAGACTGATGTCAAGGAGTCGACTGCCTGTTTTCTGCTGGGAGTTTTATGGCTTTAAATCTTCAATCCATTTTGCATTTATTTTAGTGCATAGTGTACGAAGGTGGCCCGGTTTCCTTCTTCGGCACGTGGCTGTCCAGTTCCAGCACCGTTGGCTGAAGAGCCGGCCCTCTCCCCGTTGTACGTGCTTGACTCCTTTGTTGAAAACTAGTTGACCAGGCACATGTGAGTTTAGAGCTGGGCACTCCGTTCCGTCTCGTTGATCTGCATGTCTGTTTATGCTGGTACCATACTCTGTCCGTTACCGCAGCTTCGTAATGCAGGTCGAAATCTGGACCATGATACCTCCAGCTTTGTTCTTCTTTCTCAGAATTGTTTGGCTCTTTGGGGTCTGTTCTGGTCCGTACACATTTTAGGATTGTTTGCTCTATTTCAGTAAAAAAATACCATAGGAATTCTGAGAAACTGTGGTGAATCGGTAGATTGCTTTGGGAAGTATGGACGTCGTAACACTATTAATTCTTTTAACCCAGGAGCATGAATGTGTCTCCAGTTCCCTGTAGCATCTCCAGTCTCTCCCATCCATGTCTCGTACTTTTCAACATACAAGTCTTTCACCTCCTCGGTTAAGTTTACCTTAGGGATTTTATCCTTTTTGATGTGACTGTAATAGGATTGCTTTCTTAATCTCTCTTTGCGATGGTTCATCAGCAGTGTAGAGAAGCAGGAGATCTTTCCGTCCTGATTTTGTAGCTGCAGCTTTGCTAATTCCAAAGCTCTCCAGGCTTTTTCTATGGGGACTTGAGAGTCCTCTCTACAGAGTATCATGCCATCTGCAAACAGTGACAGTTTTGCCTCTGTGTTTCCATCTCAATGCGTTTTTCTTGCCTAATTGTTCCAGAGGGACCTCCAGCTGAGCAGAGGTGGCAGCGTGGGCATCCTCGCCTTGTTCCTGATCTTAGAGAAACGCTTTCAGCTTTTCACTGTCGAAGACGAAGCTAGCTGCGGGGGGTGGGGGGTCATACTCGGCCTGTATCCTGTTGAGATATGTTCCCTCCATACCTGCTTCCTCGAGATTTCTTTCATAAACGGATGTTGAATTTTATCAAGTACGTTTTCTGCACCTGCAGGTGTTCACGTGATTTTCATCCTCCATCTTGTTAATGTGGTGAGTCACGCCGGCGGCTGCGTGGCTGTTGAGCCATCCTTGCATCCCTGGAGTAAACCCTGCTTGACTGCACTGAGTGGTCGTGTTAAATGTACTGTTGAATCTGGTTTGCTAATATTTTGTTGAGGATTCTGGCCTCTGTGTTCACAAGGATACAGGCCCGTAAGCACCGTCTGCATTTAATTCTTTGGAAATGTGTATTCCATGAATAGTAAATGCGAGAGCCTGCAGTTACCCAAAATGTTCATTTAACTAAAGCAACCCATTTCCTAACCAAGTCACTCAACGGGAGCGACTGCTGAAAGGAACCCATCCCCTCAAAGGCTCAGGAATTTGCTTCCAGCAACCATGGCACACTAATGGTTTAGAACATGCCTTCCACCCCCCAACAATCCCACGGATGGTCAGCTCCTTCTCAGGTCATGGCTCAGGGTCAAGGCAGAGCGATTGACAATGACTGAAATGTGCAGGATCCGTGATAAACTGTAAGGTACTGTACCAATGTGAGGGCTGCTAGCGATAGGAAGGAATATGCCCGTTATTGTAGGTCAGCCCTGAATGGACGCCGATCCGCATGCTAACTGTCCAGAGCACGACGAAGGCGTGACAGCCTGAAATAAGGCACGAGGTGTAGAACCGCCGGCGTGTCCTCAGTCACCTCAGCAAACAGACTCCACTTGGCTTGTGAAAGACAGATCGCTAGACGTTCCGGTGCGGAAGGCGACCCCAGCAGGTGGTAGAAAGGAAGAGTGGCTTCCCCGGGTGGGAACGTCTGTCATCACTATCTACACCCTGTTTCCCGGATCCAGAAGGTCAGTGTGCTGAGCAAATGTGCTGCAGCTGGGGGTGGGCTCTGCGGCTGTCGGCTTCTTGCAACCTTCTCGTCACCTTCAAGTGACCATTTGCTGGAGGGACTTGCCCCGGGCCGCAGAGCCCTGGCTGCAGCACAGGGCAGGGCGCCCAGGGAGAGGTGAGCCAGGGAGGGGGAGGAAATGGGGCCGAGCAAGAGGGAGAGGGCGGCAGAGGGAGCTGAGACAGAGGGCAGAAGTCTGGGCGGGCAGAGCAGGGCTCAGAGGGTGGAGACCCTCCCAGGACGCATCTGGGACAGAAGAGGCAGGCGATCAGAATTTGCTGATGGAAAAGGCCGATGAAATGAGAGAATGTTAGGTTTGGGAGATCTTTCCGAGGCCATCTACGCCCGCCCCTCCCTCTGCCAATATGCGTGTGCACGCACATACACACGCGCACACATGCGTGCACACATATGCACATGACTGTACACACGTGGTGCACCTCCCCACGTACACACACCCACACGTGCACACACGAGGCGCGCGCACACACACACCTGTGCACAGATGAGAACGTCAGGGCGCAAGGGGCCACAGGACTTTCCTAGGCGGCATCTGGGAAAAGGGAGAGAACCTCACCTGGAAACGCACGGGAACCCGGCCTCCCCGAGCTACACTCACACTGCACGGATCGCCTGACGGCCCGTCGCTTGTCCTCGGGGCCCACTTCCCAAACAGCAGCTCCCTGGGTGGAGCGCGGGTCGGCCAGGGCTGGGACAGAGGGAGCCCCACGCACGTCTCCGAGGCGGCGCGCGGCCCTCGGGACCGCCACCCCTCAGACGCCCTCGCTGCCCCCACATCGCCGCCGGGCTCGGGAGGCGGCGCGCGACCACCCGACACGCGGGGAGCCACCCGGGGCTGCGTGGTGCCCGCCGGCTCCCGGCCTGTCCGGTGCACCTTCTCCCGGGGTCACGCGGGGCTCAGGCGTGTCCCTGACGCAGCCTGGCCCAGGGCGGCCCTTGCCCGGTGGCTGGCGGCTTGCTTCCCAGGCGCGCGTCCCACCGAGAAGGGAAGTGGGGGCCCAGCCCCGCGTGCCCTGCCTGGCGCTGTTGGGGCGGAGTGAGGACGTTTCACTCTCTGCTCGGGGGGCGCGGTCCTGTCTTTGCACAGGGTCTAAACCCTGCGCCTCCGCAGCGCCTAACGCGTCCGCTGCCGCCGGAAGTGGGACTCCAAGCCCCGGGTGAGCCCTTCTCTCCTGCTGAAAAGGGGACTGGCCAGGAGGGTTAGGGTTAGTGCGCAGTCACCTGCCCGGGTCCCCAGCCGCCCGAACAACGCGTGCGACGCCCGCACGGGGACGCACCCTGGGTCGTGTCCGCCCC
>NW_027527444.1:4811721-4817997 GCF_008692635.1 Crocuta crocuta | reverse complement strand
GCGTACGGGCCACCCTGCCCCGAGGCCCTGACACGTGTCCTGACCCGGATCCCCTGGACCTCGAGGACAGCCCAGATAGGGTCTTCCTCTGCTCTTACACAGAGGCGAGGATTGAATTATTTCACTTTTCTGACAAGCGCTGCCTCCAGATGGCCGGCTGGGGGTCCACCTGGCTCCTGTCGCCAGGGCCGGGGACAAAGCTAGATGTCCAGTTATCTGGAAGTCAGAATTCTGGGTAGTTAAGGGTAAACAGCCTGCACCAGGGCCAGAGTCCCAGGAAGACCCCAGGCTCCGGGCAGGCCTCACTGTTCACTCCTGTGTCAGAACAGCGAGTGCACGTGGGGCTCCTGGGGGGTGGGGGGGCGGCACACCACTAACCAGCAGCGCTGAGCAGACCATGCACACCGATCTGCAGCCCCACAGCCTCCACTGGGTGCCCCCCTGGCCCAAATCTGCCCTCACACACACACACACCCCGCCCCGGCCACTGCACATTCTTACCAAGGGCAATCTGAGCAGTCACTCAGCCCCTCCTCCCCCTCCCCTGAAAAATGGCACAGCCCATGCCCCCACAGCGTCACCCCCCACCCCACCCCTGCCAGAGGGGCCTTTCCCACTGGCTGTGCTGGAGTCCAGCCAGCGACACCCACACTCTGTGGCTCTTCCTTGGGCTAAGCCTTCAAGGCCCGGCCAGCACCGCCCAGGGCACCCACCGTCCCCGCCCAGACCCTGTCACAGAGCCGCGTCCCCCCGCAGGCCGCTGGACTGGGACAGTTTGGGGGTAGGTTACATTCTCAGTGGCAGTACCTTGCAGCCTGGCACATAGGAGGCGGCCGGCAAAAGTCTGGAGGTGAGGAGCTGTGTCCCTCCCGCCCCTCCACGGGCACTCACATCCACTGTCTTTAAAATTGTTATTTCTATCCTGCCTTGTTCCAGAAGGATCTGAGGCGACTTTGATCGAAACTTCACAAAGACTGATTTCCCAGGAGTCCTGGATTAGTTGAGAGCCAGAGGCTTAAAATTATACATTCACTCATTCAGTCAATCAGCAAATATTTATTCAGCTCTGCGTGCTGGGAACAGGTTCAGTCCACGCGGGCCACACGTGGACTCCAAGATGTCAGCTCCACTCAAGACATCCTTGGGGCCCCAGCTCTGCCTGCGGACCACAGGCCTGGGACATGAGCTAAAGCGCTTACCTGAGGTCCCAGGAGGAGGCGGGGGCAGGGCGGGGGGCGGGGAGCCAGCATCCCCTGCTGAGAATGCACGGTCCCTGGCCCCACATCACTTCCCCGGTCCTAACCCTAAGGACACTCTTCGAAGTTGCTGTTCTGTCCAGGTTGAGAACTTGAACGTGGACCTCCAGGAGCGATGCGGTGGCCCCGACCGCCACCCGCCCCGGCACCCCAGGGAAAGGCAGTCCTCTTCTTCGGAACTCACACCTGTCACCGTAAAGAGGAGGCTGGACTGGATGCGGCCAGAGAGCTTCCCGGCTCTGGAATCCTGGAATCCTGACGCTCGGTTCACTCAGGAGGACAGAGGGAAACGGTTCGGGAAGGCAAGGTCGTTTCCAAGCTTCTCATTTTAAAGAAAACCGCCAAAAGCCAAGTCTTGGGACACAGCTCAGTGAGCGCCTAGCCAGAGCCCGCGAGGCCTCTGCAGGGGGAGTGGGGAAGGGCTAAGGTAGCTCATTAGCGGCTCTGCTCTTGGCATTGCTGGCAACGCGCACTGGACGCTCACAGGTGAGACTGGACGGACAGGGGAGCAGAGCTCCCGCCTCGCACGCTCCGGTGCAGGCAGACAACGGGGTTCACAAGGCCAGGCTGCGACGGGGCCGTGCCGAGAAACACGCGGGGTGGGGAGTCTGGGGGCCGCGGGGACAAGGACGCCTCTCTGGAGAAGGGTCCCAGCGGTGACTGGAGAATGGGGAGAGCTTCCCAGCCCGAGGCGGGAATATGGGGCGGCCCTGGCGGAGCGGTCCCTGTGGGACAGTGTGCGTGTCGGGGCGCGGGGCCGGGCCGGGGCCGGGACAGCCGCGTGGGTGCTGGGACGTATGCCCGTGCAGACCAGCCCTGACGGACAGAAACGGGACGTGAGACCAGGGCTCCTCATGCTGTGGGGACCCCACGAGCACAGCGAGCCTGGCTGTGGCCCCAGGAACAGCCACGCTCCCCCCCAGGCCACCTTCCGCCCACGAGACATCCCTGCTGGCAGGTACAGGTGCTGGGGGCAGCTGACCGTGGCCTTGACACACTTCAAGGGCACTCCCCAGCTTATCTGCGGCCCTGGGTCCCGGGGTCTGGAGAGTCAGCATCTGCACGCCGATCCTGAGCAGGGCGCTAGAGCACCTCGTGAAATGATAGATCCGGAGCCATCTTCTTTCTTAAAGAATACGCGGTTTTTATGAGGCCGGGGCTGCCTGGTATCAGCACCAGACCAAGATGTCACAACGAAAGAAACTACAGAGCAATGTCTCTCACGGACGCAGAGGCACAAATTCTCAGCAAACTCGGGCAGACTGACCCCAGCAGTATACAAGAATTCTACCCCAGGACCAAGTGGGATTTATCCCAAGAATGTGCTGGAAACAGGTGTACTCTGTGGATGTGAATTAGATCCCGAGAAAGCTACTTTTTAATGTTAGATGCCAACCTGGCCCAGTGGGGTGACGCACCGTGTCCGGGGCCTCCGTGGTGGGTTCGAGAACGGGGTGCGGAAACACAGACATGCCCACCCCCCACCCCGCCATGCGGTCTGGAACTGCAGTCTGAGATCGGGCGTCAGCAGGGCTGAGGCCCTGGGGGCCCAGGCAGCAGGTCCCTCCTCCCCTCCCCTCCCCTCCCCTGTGGCTGCCGCCGCCCTCGGCTCGCACGCGTGTCGCCCCAACCTCTGCCTCCGTCGCGACCCAGTGTGTCTCTGGCCCTCCTCCTGTAAGGACGCCAGCCACTGGACTCAGGGCCTCCGCCAGTGCGAGCTCACCTTAACCTGATGGCATCTGCAAAGGCCCTGTGTCCACATAAGGTCAATGCACAGGCTGGGAGGTTCCGACTTGACCGTAAGAGGCTGCAGGGTCGGCCTCCCCAACACATTTCACTGAATCCACCTTCCTGGACCGCTAGTCACCTCCAAGGGCCCCTGCTGCCCCTACTGGCTTGTCCTCCTCATCGCTTCCTGTATCGCTGGCTGTGTTTCAATTGATTTATTATATGTTTAATGTTTCTGGGTTGGGGGCGTTGCTTTAGGTTTTCATTCTGTAAACACAGAGCATCAGACAAGCTGTTTATGAACCAGTGAGGACGCCCTCGCTGTGTTATGGTGACGTCCCCCTGGGAATTTGCCCGATGGCTTAAGGGGTCAGCAGCTTCCCAAAGCGCAGGGGAGACCGCAGCCCCCGGGCCTCGGCCAAGCTCGCCACCCGCTCCCCAGGCCCAGCCCCCTCGGGGCCAGCCGGCCCCAACCCTGACAGCCTCCCCTGCCGAAGGAGGGTCTCCATGCGGAGCGGCCCTTCCCCTCTTGGCCTTTATTTGCTTGCAGCCCGCCTCCTCCAGGATGGAGCGCTGCCCCCGGCAGCCCACAGCCCCGCAGCCCCACGCGGGGCTCTCCTCCACCCCCGATGTGCGACCCCCACGCTTGCCCAGACCCAGGCGCAGCCCCCACCCTGCCCGGGCCGCCCCCAGCCTCCAAGCAGGCCATGCTGAACCCCGTGAACTCCATCCCGGCTCCCTGAAGGGGGTCCAGAAGGCGTTCCCCGCCGGTCAGGCCCTCTCAGCAGCCTGGAGGCAGGTGCTCCCGGAAGGCCAGACTGGCCCACCCCACGGGCGAGCGCAGACCCCCAGCCTCCGGAGCCTGCACCCCCGGACTCGGGAAGGCACACAGCGCCTGTAGCAGAAGGTTTAAAGGTCATTAGCATTTGTCAGTAAAAAGCAATAGGAATTTCTAAGCAGCGGCATCTGGAAGAGCCAAAGAGAGCACACTTCAATCACCGCGAAACCCCTGCTCATTACACACAATCATTTTTAGTTATTAATAGACAGCCACTAGACACTGACATTTCGCACGTTTCCTCCGAGATGCACCGGGGACACTTCTGGCATTCAGTTTATCATTTTCATCAGTGTCTTCCACGGATTGACCAGCCCGACCCCAAAATCTCACACTGTCACTCATCATAAGTGAATTTATCCACATGTACGTAATCAGAATACACATGAGAGTTCTGACTGTTTGCATACGAAATTACTTCATTCTCCACGCTTCAAAAAAATTCAATTTTGCATAATAAATGATGATAAGGTCCAGTTGACAATTACATAGGTGGGAATTGTATGAGGAGACGCCTGGAATTTCAGTGGGCCGTGAGCGTATCTGGAGGTGGCGGGAACAGTGAGCCGCGAGGCGGGTCCCCTGACGCCGGGCTCCCGGTCCCCACCGGGGCCTGTGTCGCTCACGCTGCAGACGGCATGTCTCCTGTTTGCATCTCCTCCTGCGACACATCCTCCAACTGGTTTAGATGCACAGTCAGGCGGNGACTTCAGCTTAGGTCATGATCTCACGGTTTGTGAGTTCGAGCCCCACATCGGGGTCTGCGCGGACAGTATGGCTCCTGCTCGGGATTCACTCTCTCTGCCACTCTCTCTGCCCCTCTTCCACTCACGCTCTCTCTCTCAAAATAAATAAACTTTAAAAAATTAATAAATAAATAAAATTTAAAAAGAAAAAAGAAGAAATGAGAACAAAGTGCATTCTGGGTTTTTCCGAGGACCGCCAGTCCCCACAGCTCATGATGGGGCTCTGTCTGCCTCAGAGGGTAATGTGCTTTTATGTCTGATTACACCGGTTTAGGGACAGCATTGTAATCTGGTTCATTAATTAGCCGTGTTTCTCATGTTCTAACCTAGATCTTGCATCTGCCGGATGGTCCACAAAAATCACCCCGTCCCCCGCCGCCATGTGCCTCCTTCTTGATGTCACGGCCACAAACTCGGAGGGTCTGACACTGACCACAGACCTGCCTCCCTTCCTGAATCACAGCCGCTGTGGCCACCAGGGTGGCCACGGACCTCCCTCCCGAGAAAACTAGGAAAACTGTGTCCATTTGTGGTTAAAAGACAAATCCATATACTTTGACATAATCCCAAACACCCTTTACTATCGAATGTCTGCAAAATGCACTGGTACGTTCTCATCCAAAAAATTCCTGTATTTTCTCCACAGCGCCCACACCTCGGTGCCCACACCTCAGCGCCCACACCCACAGCGCCCCCACCCACGACGCCCGCACCCACGGCGCCCACATCCACAGCGCCCACACCTCGGTGCCCACACCTCAGCGCCCACACCTCAGCGCCCACACCCACAGCGCCCCCACCCACAGTGCCCACACCTCAGGCTCCAAACCCACCCGCTGGAGACTGGCCGAGCCGAGTCCTGGGGGAACATGACCGGGGAGACGTGTTCAATGCATTGACCACAAGGGCTCCTGCCAGGGTTTGGTCACAAGACGGGGAGACCTGGACAGACACAGAAGGCGGATCAACTTCCGCAAGATAGAAAACGCCTCAACTCACCCTAACGGACTTCTCAGAGAAGCGGCCCTGACCCGCCAGCTGCTTGTGGGGGTGTGGGAGGTAGTGGGGTGTGGGAAGTACACCGGGGTGTGGTGGGTATAAGGGGGTGTAGTGAGTGTGATGGGNGGTACATGGTGTGGGGGTGGAGTGGGGTGCAGGGGTGCAGTGGGTATAATGAGGTACAGGCAGTACAGCATGGGATGCAGTTACTGGCAGTCTCCGGATTGAAGGCTGGGGTGTGGGAAGGGGGTGGAGACCGCTGGGTCCCCCACGGAACCCACTGGGAGACGGAGATGAGGCGCAGGACACTTACCGGGGTGGCCGTGGGCTCGAGGACTCGGGAGGGCCAGGGAGAGGCTGGCTGTGGTGCGGCCCCCAGAGCCCCTGGTAGAGGTGACGGGCCAGGAAGAGCTCTGGGAGCCTCCCCAGCTGCGACGAGAGGACAGACCGACCCGAGGGCCGTGTCCCCGAGGGCGGCTCTCTCAGCTCAGCCGGGACACGTAGCAGATGCACCAGGCCCCGGGCTGCAGGGCCGAGGCCCCGCCCTCCCCCACCGCAGCTGGACTCGGCTCGGGGGCCAGGGCGCCACCGGGCCCAGCTGAGGGCAGGGGGCGACTTTGCATAGAGGGAGCCACCGAAGCCCCGTGCCCTCGGGCTCACACAGCACCCCAGGCTGGCGGCCCCTCTGCAGGCCACCGCCCAAGCCTGG
>NW_027527444.1:4810314-4811021 GCF_008692635.1 Crocuta crocuta | reverse complement strand
GGGGGGGGAGGGGAGTGTTTACCTATTTATTCAATTTATTTAACAAAACTTCACAGAAAATATAATTAGGATATTCAGAGAGAAGAGAAAATACTGCCGCCATGAAACAGAAGGAAGATGCTATTTAAAACAAAAAAAACAGGGGCGCCTGGGGGGCTCAGTGGGTTAGGCGTCCGACTTCGGCTCAGGTCATGATCTCACGGTTCACGAGTTCGAGCCCCGCGTCGGGTTCTGTGCTGACAGCTCAGAGCCTGGAGCTGCTTTGGATTCCGTGTCTCCCTCTCTCTCTGCCCCTCCCCTGCTTGTGCTCTGTCTCTATCTCTCTCAAAAATAAATAGATATTTTTAAAAATTAAAACAAAAAAGAATATTCAAAGAATAAGAAGGAACTCCTGTGACAATAGAAGTAAAAGTTTTAATAGAGTGGAAGAAGAAGCTGAGGAAATCTTGTCAAGAATAAAACTAAGAGCTAGAACAGGACAAAAAGGTNCTCGTCCGCCTGCACCAGGGGATGAGACGAGCCAGCGCTGGTGACCCCGGGCCTCAAACCCCTCCAGAAGCTCGAGGCGAGGCAGGGCGCTGGGAGTCAGGACGACGTGGACACCCCCAAAACGTGGACACCCACGGGACGTGGACACCCCCACTGAAACCCAGGAGGCTGGGAGCACGGGAGGGGGGGTGGCCTCTGGGCTCCAGGGACGGGGGGTG
>NW_027527444.1:4809985-4810244 GCF_008692635.1 Crocuta crocuta | reverse complement strand
TAGGATGGAGCTAGAATGCAGGTGTTTTTAGACAGGCGCCTCCTCCAGATACTCCCCTCCCACACTCCTCCTCAGGAAACCAGGGCAGAACGTGCCAGGCAGAGCGGGGGAGCAGCCCCTGGAGGCTGCGGGGGGGGGCAGCCCGGGGAGGGCCCCAGGGGGGCAGGGAAGGAGCAGGGCACCCCTCGCCCAGGACGCGCCCATGGGCGCGGCAGTTCGCACCTCGCTGGGAGCCGTGGGTCTGGAGGGCGGGGCCGCG
>NW_027527444.1:4806912-4809884 GCF_008692635.1 Crocuta crocuta | reverse complement strand
GGCCGCGTCTCTGAAACGACAGCGACTCACTGATTCCCGGAAAAACAAAATTTAACACGAGAAACGAACCATAATCACAGATGCCCAGTGGCTCCAGTTCTGAGCGATGTTTACAGCATAATAGTGTAAGCACTAAAACTGCATTGTACGAGGGGCACCCCGGGGACCCAGTCAGGTAAGCGCCCAGCTGTGGACTTGGGCTCAGGTCACGATCTCACGGTCCGTGGGTTCAAGCCCCGCGTCCGGCCCCAAGCTGAAGGTTCTCGCTCCTTCTGCCCGTCCTCCCCTCGCACACACGCGCGCTCTCTCCAAAACAAAAGAAAAAAATTAATTTTAAGTAAGAATGAAAAAGTGAGGGGTATAGGTCAAGAACCACCCGGAGAGATTTTCGGGCCGCGGGTGTGGGGGTCCCTCCGGGGAGCAGGTGTGGGGGCTGAGGCCACATGGCCAGTGGGCCACAAGGCCTGGGAGCTGCGGCGACGCGCACCGTCCAGGGGGACGCAGGTACGGCGCTCGCCCTGCCCTCGGGGCGCAGGTGCACCCAGCGGGCACCTGAATAGCGGTCATCCCGGCATCGAGGCGCGAAGGGAGGCGTGGGAAGCGGGAGCGCTCGTTTCTGCGTCTCTGCCGCCAACCGTGTGGACCCAGGCGCAGTGACTTCGGGGAGACATCAGGGGAACTGCCTGCTGAGGGGGGTCTGGGCCGGGCGAGCTTGCCTGGCACCGGGGCGCCACCCGGGGCCTCCGGTCTGCATCCTCCGCACACGTGGGGGCGTGGCCTTTGGGGGCGTGGCCGTGCGGGGGGCCTGGCCTGCTNCTCAGACTTCGCGGGTCAGGACTGTCCAACCAGCCCGCGCACAGCTACCAGCGCGTCCCGACGCCTCGGGAAAGAGAATCGATCTGCCCGTTACCGGAACGTGTGTAAGTCAGTTACTGGATTACGTATTTCTCTGCTGTTCCCTCCTCACCTGCAATACGATTTAAAATGACAGACCTTCCACGTGGCGCGTGCCATCGAGGTCTACCTTCTACATAACAAAATGCACACTTTTTTTAATGTTTTTTTTATTTATTTCTAGGGGAGAGAGAGAGAGAGACAGCGTGAGCAGGGGAGGGTCAGAGAGAGAGGGAGTCACAGACTGAAACAGGCTCCAGGCTCTGAGCTGGCAGTCAGCACAGAGCCCGACGCGGGGCTCGAACCCACGAACCGCGAGATCATGACCTAAGCGAAAGTCGGACGCTTAACCGACTAAGCCACCCAGGCGCCCCAAAATGCACACGTTTTAAGCGTGCAGCTCTTCACGACTGTGCGGCCGCGGAGTCGCAGTGTGAGCAAACACGTGGTGCTTCCCACAGGCACCCCTGCCCTTCCCAGACCCCCGCCTCCGGGCCTGAAGGTAAACCACCGCCCTGACGACCGCCACCGCTGGCCTGGTCAGGTCCCAGCTCGGCGTGAACGCAGCCCTCGGTGAGGTCTCGCACGGGTCTCGCACGGTCCGTCCGCACCGCGTGCCTGCGGCCCGTTTCTCCCGCCGGCCCCGCGCTTCCGACGCCCGGACACACCGCCAGTGGTGATCAGATTGGGGGCCATTATCAGGAAGGCTGCGCTGGGCATTTTGTGCGTGTTTTTCTGTGGATTTTATTTTTCTTGGTGGATATGAGGGTGGAAGGTTAACCCCGTAGGACACCGCAGGGCATCTTCCACGGCGGCCAGTGTGAGGCCCGCAGCTGCCCACCCAGGCCGACGCTTGGTGTCAGTCAGTCTAACTGTAGCCCTTCGATGGGTGTGAGTGGGCTGCGTTTTAAACAAGGGAACAAAGTCAAGGCCTGCAGACGCTGCACAAAAACGGAATGTTCCGCAGTGACAGGAACGGGAGGCTCTAAACCCAAACAGAGACGCCTGACTTAAAGTCGGGACAAGTCCTCCCCTAACGGCTGGTCAGGAGGGTCCCCATCCAGCCCGGGGACGCCGAGAGCCTGGCGGGGCACCGCTGCTTCCTCTGGCCCCTCGTGTTCCTGGGGTGGGGGGGCAGGGGGCAGTCCGAACACCGTGCAAACGCCTTCCCCGGCTGCGTCCTGGCGAAGGGACCGCGGCCCGAAAACACTCCACGTGCCCGACCCGCCCGAGCCCCACACACAGGCCTGGCATCTTACGAGCACCATCCTGTTCACAACACTCGGCTCCGGGACAACACAGCCCCCGACCCGGGGGGTCCCACACGGCCCAGCCAGCAAGGCCCCACCTCCGGGCAGCCCCTCAGCACCTCAGGCCCCCCTCCACTCGTGGTGGGGACACCCCGTGGGACGTGTGGGGGGGCCCAGGCCGACCGGAGCCCGGGACAGCCCCCCCGCCCCCCCAGCCACAGCAGAGAAATGAGGCACCTCCCTCACCCCGCACCCCTGCTCCCGCGTGGGAGGGATGGCCTCCACCTGAAGTTTCTCTCCAGGGGGAGTGAGCCCAGGCATGGGTGCTGGGGGGGCAGGCGGCCGGGTCGGGGAGGGGGCAGCCGGGCACCAGGGCTCCTCGGCCCTCAAAACGCCATCAACCATGGGCTCCAGCAGCACTGAAGCCACAGCCTCTGCTTCCTCCTGTTGGCCTGAGGCAAGGGAAGGTCCCCGAGGGGAGGTCCCCGAGGGGAGGTCCCCGAGGGAAGGTCCCCGAGGGGAGGTCCCAGTGCNTGTTGCCCCAGCCGCTCGGCTGCCCCAGGGCCCTCGCAGAGCAGGGGGATGAGGTGAGGGTCACCGGGGTCAGGGAGTCACACCGGAGGGGCAGTGCTGTCCCCAGGGTGCTGGTGTAGGGAGNGCTGCTCTGCCCGGAGTCCCCAGCAAGGGGGCAGGCAGGAGCCTCCCGACAGCGTGAGCACAGCCCTGGGCCGCGCGCGGCTGCCCGGCGGCCTGTCTGGCGCCTGCTGATCCAGGCAGGGAAGGCTCAGGCGGGGACCCGACGCCCGGCCCGGCCTCCCCCGAGGGGGG
>NW_027527444.1:4798795-4806358 GCF_008692635.1 Crocuta crocuta | reverse complement strand
AGAGGCCATTCAGCCGCCTGGACCCTCCAAGAAGTCACTGCTGCTGAAGACAGGAAGTCAAAGTCTGAGGGACTGTTCTAGAAGGAAGAAACCCAAAGAGATATGATGGATTGTTGGTTTCAAACATTTAAATACTTTTCAATATTTTAAATTATTTAAAATAAGTCCTACAGGCGCCTGGGCTCAGTCGGTTAAGTGTCTGAGCCTTGGTTTCAGTTCGGGCCATGATCTTGTGGCTGTGGGTTCGAGCCCCATGTCCGGCGCTCCACTGACTGCACAGAGCCTGCTTGGGATTCTCTCTCTCTCTCTCTCTCTCTCTCTCTCTCCCTCTCTGCCCCTCCCCTGCTCACGCTGCCTTATCTTCCTCAAAATAAATAAACTTAAAAAATTATTTTAAATAAGAATCCCTACAAAGGCAATTGTTGAGATGATGGCCAAACTTTGAAAATCACTGTGCAGCAAATAAAAGTATTGTACAATTTTGAATTTCATACACATTCTCGTTGCGGTTTATAGAAGCGCCGTTGCTCCCGGGACGCACAACACTGACCAGCCCGTCATGTCTGCGCCTCCCTCTCAAACGGCTGAGCCGGTAAAACACTTACATGTGTAAGCACGTGTGCACACACACGCACACCCTGAGAAGAGACAGAACGTGTGTAAATAGACACAAATCCAGGTGGGGTTTAGATGTTCTCTCTGTTGTGCAACTTTCCCCTGGGTCTGCGATTTTTCCAGATAAAACTTGGAATTAACGCAAACGAGTAGCTCCAGCCTCTAATGGCGGGAACGCGCGGGCAGGAAGACCCAGCGAGGGCAATTGGGGTGGGGGGGGAGTTGGGCTTGGCTTCAGGAGCAGCGAGGCTGACGATGAACGTCCGAGGTGGGCTTGTGAGCAGGACAAAACCAAAATGTCGGGGACAACGTCAGCCTTCATGTCACCGCCGGGACCCCCGCGTCCCAGAGCCCGTGAGACCGAGGGAGGCCCGAGACCCGGCAGGAAGGAGGGAGCGAGGGAGTAAGCAGCGAGGAAAGGCCACGAAACGTGAGACGTGACGGGACTGCGGAGAGAAACTGCAAGGGGTCGTCCTCTCCGCAAACGTAACTGGATTTCATTGTCGGTAAAGGCGGAGCCTCAAATTGGAAGTTCTAGAAAGCCACAGTTTTTAAGAACATGTCTGAAATGAAATAATTTGGAAAACTGAAAGTAAAGAGGCACAGAAGATAAATCAGGAAACCCTGGTGACGACCGGGGGGTAGGGCCCCGAGTCCAGAGGCCGCCCAGCGCCCCGAAGGCGGGGCCAGAGGGGGCCGGGCACCCAGCCTGCAGGACACACTCAGCCGGGCTCTGGGGGCGCGAGGGGCAGAGGCCGAGGCGCCTGGGCTGCGCGGCCACCACGCCCCACAGCCCCCGTTCAGAGCACCCTGCACTCGAGCGCCGGGAAACCGAGGCACAGGAGCACAGGAAAGGACGGCGTCCACGCGGACGCCCCAGCTCTGCACGGAGGCCGGGACCCTCTGCCACGCTCCGCTCTGCCAGCTGGACCTTGTGGACCGGGCAGCGGCGGGAGACCGCAGGCGGCCGGCTTCTTTCCCCGACTGCCCGCCCAGCGGCCTGACTCCACCCTGCATTTCCCGGCACTCACTTGCCGGGCGCCCGGGTGTCGCCCCAGACAGGGCAGCTCAGAGCCTGGGTCCAGGGCAGAGCCTCCCCAAGTTCCGACCGCGCGTCTGTCCGTGGGCCTCCCCCAGGAATGTTCCAGCAGCTTGGACGCCCCTTCTGTCTGCAGTGTCTGGGGCTCAGCCCACACCTGCCACCACAGAACACTTAGTCTCCCGTTTGCTTCCCTTCCTTATTTTTTTTACATTTAGTTGACGCTTCCTTTAATTGGCTTCTGTCTGTAAAGTTCCGGTGACGTTTGTGTCTGTTCTGGACCCTGGACGGTCTGCGACGGAGGCGGCTGGCGTGCCTGCTGCGGGATTCCGCGCACGGCGCTCGCAGCTTCACCGGACAGGACAGCATCTGCGTCCCCGAAACCATCTGGCACCCGCCTGGAAAGAGCTCGTAGCCCTCTCAGGAGACCCGGCCAGGACGACAGAGGCCACTGCGTGGCGGGCCTGGGTCTCCTGAAAGAGGCCCAGGAATATACGCGCACGCACATCCCTGCCTAAGCAGGAAACGCTGGGAGCCGCAGGGTCAGGCACGTCCTCGACGATGCCCGAAGCCCGAGGAGAAGGCGGTCCCGCTCACAAAGGGCCCTGTGGGGGCTGGGCTCTCGCCAGAGGGCAGATGACCACCCACAGCGCCCCTGGCTCAGTTCCCAAATGCAGTTCCGCCTCCACACTGGACGCGCCTGGGGCCGCCAGGGGGCTGCCTGGCAGAGGAGAGGTAAACGGCGGTCGGCACACCGGGGTCCAGGCGATCTGGATGCCTGTTCGAGATGATGCAGAAACTGCCAGAACTGGGGGTGAAACCACCGGGTTCTCCGCTGTCTGACGTGGTCCTTCTGAAACAAAAGACCAAGCTTCTCCAACTATTTATTCTTGTTTCCAGCCGTGGACCAACACTTGTGCAGAATACAATAAAAGGGGACTGTCTTGAAATGACCGTGCACTTGAACATCGCGGTGAGCCAGACTCAGGAGGGGCCTCCATGCGCTCCCGCTGTCTGTGTCCTGTCCTGGGCGCAGACGGTCAGGGACACACGGGGCACACCGATCTCTGGGGGACCTTTGGTCCCTGGAGCTATTCACACAGACTGTGCACGTGAGGTTTCGTTGGGTTAGTGGGGTTCTGAATGGGATTCCTTTAAGTTTATTTATGTTGAGAAAGAGAGAATGTGAGTGGGGGGAGGGGCGGAGAGAGAGGAAGGAAGAGAATCCCAAGCAGGGTCCACGCTGTCAGTGTGGAGCCCGACGCGGGGCTCGAACCCACAAACCTCAAGTTCATGACCTGAGCTGAGATCAGGAGTCGGATGCTTAACAGACTGAGCCACCAGGAGCCCCCGAATGAGACCTTTCAGTCTTGTGAATTTTTGCAAATCTAGGGATTGTTTCCATTTGCAAGATTATGTTAAACTGGTTTGAATTAAAATTTGCTCGACTCAGGGGGAGGAGTGGAAAGCGCCAAGGGCTTGTGTGCGGGTCCCTCCTCCCACGGCGCCCCAGCCGCCCATGCCCTCTTCAGTGCGGGTCAACCCTGCAGGCTCGGGTCGCCCCGAAGACCGGGGCCGCTGGCCAGCCCGGGGACGCCACGGGGGAAGACGCCGGGAGGCGCCCCAGGTCGTGGTGCTTCCTGGGCACGATGACTGGCCGCCCGACCTCCAGTCCGTCTTCCCCAGGACAGCCAGTCCTCGGGCTTCGGTCTGGGTTTGTGCAAACCGGAAAGCGGGGTCCCGTCAGGCAAAACCCGGAGCAAGTCCGAGCGCGGGCCCGCACCCAAACCCACAGACGCTGCTCATGCTCGTCCCCTCAGTGCTGCCGCCACAGTGCGAGACCGCCTGTGGGTGGGGTGCTGGCCACATCCCTGGCCCACCGTGCGGGGTGAGCCGGGGTCGTCTGGGAGGGCAGGCCTGGGGGTCCCCTGCCCGCTCAGTTTCACTTGTTACATCGTAGCAAACGGAATCGACAAAAAGACGGCAAGAAACGCAAGCGGTCTGGGAGATCAGACCAAGTGAGCTGTCCTGTCCCCCCGCCAGCTTGCCGGGCGCTCTGGTGACCGGCGTGCGGCCGAGGGCTCCGGCTCCCTCCCCGCCCGCCCCGCCCTCCACACAGCTGGTGTCCAAAGGACCCTGAGAACCACATCTGGGCAGCTGGGAAAATGTTTGTCTTTGTTTGGATGTTTAGTTTCATAAATTCAGCCCAAATGGCCATAAATGCAGCACAGCCCGCCCACAAGTCTCCCCCGGAAATCCGCCCTGGCCAGTCCTGGTCTCACCAGCTCTGCGAAAAACGTGCTCGGCCCTTTGGGCCACGTAATAATCCCGGCCACGCCCAGCCGGCTCATTCCACGGGACTCCCTGCGCGTTTCCCCTCGTCTGGATCGGGACGCGGGCACAGGGGCGCTTTCTGCCCTCCTCCCCGCGATCACTGCACCCTTACCGGGTCTGACCAGCGGGAGCTTATGCGGAATTCATGATGCACTAATAACCTCTACGACTGGTCAACCACCGGGCTGTTTTAGGAACTGAATCCCAGTTGCTTGAAGTGATGCCTGTTTGTTTTACCGAGTGTAGGAAAGCAGGCTCCCGTCGCTCTATTACTACTTTAGCTGGAAGGGTCACCTTTCCATTTGCAGAAAGGGCGAGTCGGTGTCCTGGGTCGACATTTCGTGGCTCTTGTTGTTTGTCTCGTTTCCCCCAAAAGAAACTGTAGGGCACAAAGCACGTGTCTTAAAACATCATTTTCCTCCAACTAGCCGTGCCCGCGCTCGGCGAACACAAGGCGTCGTGTGCCCAGTGCGGTCACCCAGTCGCGGGGCCAGCGGCCTGTGTGCGCCTCGGGGGGTAGGCCGGGCTGCGAGGGCGGCGGGTGACAGGGACAAGGACGCGGCAGGAACACAGTCGCCCTGCACCCCTCTGCCGGGGTTACCTGGGAACCAGAGCTTCTCCCAGGTAAGTGCCTGCACTTCCCGCCGCCCTCACAGGCAGACACGGGGAAGCCGGGTCTTCTGGGCTTTTCTGTCCTGCTGCCCCTTAAATTCCAAGACAGTTGCTGTTACCAGTTATTGTCCTCTCTGCGTGACCCTGAACAGAACAGGTGACCCGTGACTCTTCACTGAAACAGTCCCCGAGATTCTGGAAACAAAGCGTCCATACCATTCCCTCCACGGGAAGAAAGGCAGGATCAGGCTTTAGACAGACGCACAATGGTCTGGAAGGAGTTTCAGTGGATCATTCCATTAATCCATTAGTCTGCATCCTGTGTCCCCGTGAAACTCCCCGGGCTGACCCAGCCACTGCTCAATAAACATTAATACCGAGGCGACAAATGTAATTTTCACCTAAACTGCTTTTTCATCATCCTGGAATGAACACTTTGCCTCTTTGAAATAAAGTCCTTTCTCTCCCCTTTCTGTCTCTTAATAACTGCGGGCCTCTGGCGGTGGCGAGGCTGCCTGCCGGTCCAGGCAGGTAATAACGGGTATTTGCAATCGCGAGGCCCGGCTCAGTGCTTCTCCGGAAAATTCGAGTCCCCAAGCCCACACGCTTTGCTCCATCCCTCGGTGAGGGCAAAGCGGCCTCGCGCGGGCGCTCCAGGTGTTCTCGCCAGGGCAGCGCCACGCCGGCTCCGGACCCGGGACAGTGGGACGCGGGCAGGTACCCCCCACCCCCTCCTTCACTCCAGTGAGGCCACTGGACGTGCTGCCTTTTCATTTCCGGAGGAGGCCCTCTGACAGGTGGAGGGGGGCAGGGAGGGAGAGGGGCCGGCAGCAGGGATCCCCTCCCACCCCCACCCCCACCCCGAGGTGGGCACGTGATAGTGGGTGCTGGGAAGGGGTAGGCAGGGGACCCTGGCCCCCGGGGCCCCCATCCCTCAGGTGCAGGTGGCCAGGCGGCTCCAGGCAGCAGAGGCCCCCGGGAGCGAGGTGGCCCCTCTCCAACTCAAGCCTCCGGGGTCAGCACTCGGCAGACCCAAGGTCTGGATCAGGCCAGCAGCTCTTTGCCTCTGGGGGCGCAGGTTGGGTGGGGACGGTGCCAGGGAGGCAGAGAGAGGGCCTCCAAGCCCCCAGCCCCGGAGGAAAAGCCAGAAGAAAGTGCCTGATATTCAGAAAATGCCATTTCTAGTGTTTATATCCTATTTTGCCTCTGATCACACACACAAAAAAAGAATGCCCCCAAAGGGTCACAGAGTTCAGTGAAAATCCTACAAGCTTTTCCAGAACAAATAACAGACACTGACCTCTGGCCCCTCTTTGCATGAGAATTAACATCAGCAGGCCCAGGCGCGCTGGCGGCAACCCGGGCTTCGTAAATGCCAGCTTCTGATTTAAAACTCTGATTTTTTTTTTTTTTTTCCCTTAAGAAGCCAGAAGAAAAGGGGGAACTTGGCTCATCTGCATTACAGATCAGGCCTCTCGGAGAAAATCGAGCATCCATAATTCATGACGCGCTCCTGGCGGGGCTGCAGACGCCGAGACCCTAGCAACAGAGCCCTGGCAACGGGCGCAGCCAATCAGGGCGCCGCCTCCGCTCCGCCCGCGGGAGGGGGGGCGGCGGGAACGCGCCCGGCTCGCGCACGTCTGCACCCGTAAAACAACGCCCCTAACGCCCCTCCCTGCAGCCGGGGCTCCTGATGCCCGAGCAGACGGGAGGGGCTGGTGAAAACAGCCCCCGCCCCCCCGCATCTGCTCGTCCGCCTTCTTGATGCGCCTCAACCGCAGGACAGCCCCCCCAGACCGAGAGCCCCCCAGTTCTGACGCTATCGCCAAGGGCTCTCACCCCAGGTCTGTAGCCCCCTAAAGCTGCTGACGTTCCACACAGGGTGAGGGCCGTGGGGGAGTCCTGCCTTCGCAATACTGGGTTCACTTTGTCTTCTAGAAAGAGCCCTTCCAACCTCCAGCTTCCTCTTGGGGGAATAATAGCTAAACTTACACCCTGGCGGCCACGCAGCCCCCCTAGAAAGCAGGATGCTGTCCGAGCGACCACAACCATGGCCACAGCCACCGCCACCACCACCACGGGCCACACGCGTCCACGGCCCAGCTTCTGCTCGGAAGCGGGTTTCCAGGCGCCAGCTCTGCCCCCGGCTGGGTTGGCCCGTCCGGTCCCGGGCTCCAAACCTCCGCCGGCCGCGTGCCGGTGACGCCCTTCCTTGCTTCCACTCAGAAGGGCTGACACGGCCTCCTGGGGACTATGGCCACAGTGTCCCGCGTGGCTGCCCCGTGAAGGCTTCCCACACCTGCCCGCTGGCGGCCACAGGGGCTCCTGGGAAGTCAGCCTCCGTCCTCTGGGTAAAGGAAGAGCTCGCGGAGCTGCCCCGGGTTGGGGGGGGGGGTGCACATGAGCGACAGGCGGTGGCCCCCAACCCCGAGCCCTCCGTGCCCCGTTCACGTGTGCATGTGGCGCAGGCGGTGAGAGGAGATCACAGCTTTATGGACGCTTCAGACTGTGTTTGGGGACCCACTGCCCCGGTTTGAACTGCGCCGAATTTAAATCAGCAAGAGCCTGGGCGAGAAGGAAAATGTGACCTCACAGGCCCGCCTCCAGCCCCGAACGCCCTCTCGGAGGCGGCGCGCCTTGACTGCGACCCTGCTGAAGGCTGGTTTCCTGAGAGATTATTCCCTCCCTCAAACTCAGGCCGAGGGGCCCCCTAATCCTACTGGAAAAAGTCACCTCCTCTCTGAAAACCCCGCTGCTTTCTTCCTTCGAATGTGTGCTTTCCCCTCCAGTCACATGAAAACGTCACCTGCAGCAACGATTTGGACTTAAAGCCACCCTTACGTTTGTGCAGCGTTCAGGTGGACCCCGCAAAGCTCACCGCGCTGTTAAGGAAGGGCTCTCAGACGAAAACGACCCAGACGGCCCTGCAGGCCACGTCAGCACTTCCGGAGGCCTCGCCCAGC
>NW_027527444.1:4798008-4798491 GCF_008692635.1 Crocuta crocuta | reverse complement strand
CCCCCCAGGGCTCCAGCCTCCAGCCTCCCAGGCCCCCCGTGCCTCCAGCAGCGCCCTGTCTGGCCCCACGCGCACGCGCACGCGCACGCGCACACGGACCAGACGCCTCATCTCTCCACTGCCGGCTTTGTCACACGCGGAGAGCATCGTCTCACCAGCCTCGTAGCCGGGCGGAGACAAGCAGGCGCGGGTCCCCGTTCACACCCGCTGTAACACCTCCAAACAGCGAGTGTTCTGCAGCGACTTAAGATGGGAAGCATCCGCGTGTGCACTCCCACGTGGGAAGCCGGATGCAGGATGCCGCCTTGCTTGTAATGGACTTGTACACACGTGGCCACAATAACCAGCCACGGGGCCCGAAGCCCGTGTCCACGGCGTCGGGAACAGTGGTCTCTGGCCTCGGGTCTTACCGTCTTTCGGCTTCCCCGCATCGTCCCGCTTTCCGCAGACGAGCATCTGTGTCGTCGGGAAGGAGCCGCTGAC
>NW_027527444.1:4796804-4797881 GCF_008692635.1 Crocuta crocuta | reverse complement strand
TGCCGTCAGAACACTTCTGGCCACGAGCGCCCAGGGCTGGGGCCGGCAGAAGCTTCCAGACAGCTGTTGCTGGGATTTTCAGAGAACTGAGAACCCAGCACGCGGGCCGCAAGGCCTGGGGGCGCCCCCAGCTGTGGCCGTCTAAGCCCACAGGCCCCGCTGAGCCTCGCATTTTCTTTTTTAAGGAAAAGCAGCTGCCGGGTATCAGCCGCTGGACCAGGAGGTCGGGTTCGGGCCCCCCGGAACCAGAGGGAAGGGGTGCCGGGAGGCAGGCCCGCCTCGGGCCCTCGCGCGTGGTCACACTAAAGAAGGTGGCCTTGCTGACCCTGTTCTTACCGGCGGCCCGTGGCCATCGATCCAGACACTGATTTCGCTTCCTCCCAAGTGACCACGTGCCGACAGTGATCCTCCCTCCCCCTCCGCCCGCTGCCTTCCCGTCCCCAGCACGGCCGGCACGGGGGGCGGCCCGCTCCGCGGCCTCACGGAAGCCCAGGGAAGCGTCTCCCCCAGAGACAGACGCTGGAAATGGCTTCAGATGTTGGGGTCCGCCCGCGCTGCGTCCCGTGAGGAGGGCGTGGGCCTCAGTGCTCTCTGGCAGGGGACGGGGGACGGTGAGAAAATGACCCCTGACCCTTGGCTCTGCAGGGGCTGAGGGTCAGGAGAGGCCAAGAAGAATGGCCCTGCGGCCCCGCTGTGGGGCTTGGGGGGCCGGCAGCGGCAGCACGTCCCATCCCCCCGGGCCCACGCCCCGCCCCCGGGAGAGCTCACAGCAGGCGCCGTGGCCAAGCCCAGGGCAGCGGGGACGAGCCTCCAGTCTCTGACCCACAAATCAGACGGGAAGGTGGAAAATTAAACAAATGAGGACAAGGCACAGAATCAGGGGCGCCAGAGACGCGTAATCAACGCTCGGAGCCACGGGTCGGGAAGGCTCTGATTACAGAACAAATTGCCAAAGGAAGTGTAAGCGGCTTCTGAGTGGCTTCCTCTCCGCAGTGTCTTCCTCGTGGTGGCTGGCGCCCCGAGCAAACCGGGGCAGGTGGAGGGTGACAGGCGATGAGCAGAGCCTGCGGGCGCCTG
>NW_027527444.1:4795105-4796572 GCF_008692635.1 Crocuta crocuta | reverse complement strand
CGGACCAGACGCCTCATCTCTCCACTGCCGGCTTTGTCACACGCGGAGAGCATCGTCTCACCAGCCTCGTAGCCGGGCGGAGACAAGCAGGCGCGGGTCCCCGTTCACACCCGCTGTAACACCTCCAAACAGCGAGTGTTCTGCAGCGACTTAAGATGGGAAGCATCCGCGTGTGCACTCCCACGTGGGAAGCCGGATGCAGGATGCCGCCTTGCTTGTAATGGACTTGTACACACGTGGCCACAATAACCAGCCACGGGGCCCGAAGCCCGTGTCCACGGCGTCGGGAACAGTGGTCTCTGGCCTCGGGTCTTACCGTCTTTCGGCTTCCCCGCATCGTCCCGCTTTCCGCAGACGAGCATCTGTGTCGTCGGGAAGGAGCCGCTGACNTGCCGTCAGAACACTTCTGGCCACGAGCGCCCAGGGCTGGGGCCGGCAGAAGCTTCCAGACAGCTGTTGCTGGGATTTTCAGAGAACTGAGAACCCAGCACGCGGGCCGCAAGGCCTGGGGGCGCCCCCAGCTGTGGCCGTCTAAGCCCACAGGCCCCGCTGAGCCTCGCATTTTCTTTTTTAAGGAAAAGCAGCTGCCGGGTATCAGCCGCTGGACCAGGAGGTCGGGTTCGGGCCCCCCGGAACCAGAGGGAAGGGGTGTCGGGAGGCAGGCCCGCCTCGGGCCCTCGCGCGTGGTCACACTAAAGAAGGTGGCCTTGCTGACCCTGTTCTTACCGGCGGCCCGTGGCCATCGATCCAGACACTGATTTCGCTTCCTCCCAAGTGACCACGTGCCGACAGTGATCCTCCCTCCCCCTCCGCCCGCTGCCTTCCCGTCCCCAGCACGGCCGGCACGGGGGGCGGCCCGCTCCGCGGCCTCACGGAAGCCCAGGGAAGCGTCTCCCCCAGAGACAGACGCTGGAAATGGCTTCAGATGTTGGGGTCCGCCCGCGCTGCGTCCCGTGAGGAGGGCGTGGGCCTCAGTGCTCTCTGGCAGGGGACGGGGGACGGTGAGAAAATGACCCCTGACCCTTGGCTCTGCAGGGGCTGAGGGTCAGGAGAGGCCAAGAAGAATGGCCCTGCGGCCCCGCTGTGGGGCTTGGGGGGCCGGCAGCGGCAGCACGTCCCATCCCCCCGGGCCCACGCCCCGCCCCCGGGAGAGCTCACAGCAGGCGCCGTGGCCAAGCCCAGGGCAGCGGGGACGAGCCTCCAGTCTCTGACCCACAAATCAGACGGGAAGGTGGAAAATTAAACAAATGAGGACAAGGCACAGAATCAGGGGCGCCAGAGACGCGTAATCAACGCTCGGAGCCACGGGTCGGGAAGGCTCTGATTACAGAACAAATTGCCAAAGGAAGTGTAAGCGGCTTCTGAGTGGCTTCCTCTCCGCAGTGTCTTCCTCGTGGTGGCTGGCGCCCCGAGCAAACCGGGGCAGGTGGAGGGTGACAGGCGATGAGCAGAGCCTGCGGGCGCCTG
>NW_027527444.1:4792301-4794820 GCF_008692635.1 Crocuta crocuta | reverse complement strand
AGCACACACAGAGCTGCCCTCCCCGCCCCCGGGTTCCAGGAGGGCAGCCGCCTGGGGGGCCTGTCAGAGCCCAAGAGCCCCCACCCCATCCCCCGATCCGGCCGGTGGGTACTCAGGTCCTGGTCACCGGGGCGGTGGGGGACGCGTGCAGACGAACGGGACAGCCCACGTTCACACTGACACAAACAAGGACCCGGGGCAGCAAAGACCACACTCAGCCCTGCACCAGCGGCTTCCGAAGAGGCCGGGGGAGCATGTGCTCTGCAGGGGGAGCACCCCTGTGCGCAGCGTGTTCATAGGGGAGCACTCATTAGGGGGAGCACATCTGTGGGGGGGCGATACGTCCACAGGAGAGCATGTCCATAGGGGGAGCATGTGTGGGGGGAGCACACCCACAGGGGGAGTGCTCTGTAGGGGAGCACACCCACGGGGGAGTACTCTGTAGGGGGAGCACACCCACAGGGGAGTGCTCTGTCGGGGGAGCACACCCACGGGGGGAGTGCTCTGTCGGGGGAGCACACCCACAGGGGGAGTGCTCTGTCGGGGAGCACACCCACAGGGGAGTACTCTGTCGGGGAGCACACCCACAGGGGGAGTACTCTGTCGGGTAACACACCCACAGGGGGAGTACTCTGTCGGGGAGCACACCCACAGGGGAGTACTCTGTAGGGGGAGCACACCCACAGGGGAGTACTCTGTCGGGGAGCACACCCACAGGTGAGTACTCTGTAGGGGGAGCACACCCACAGGGGAGTATTCTGTAGGGGGAGCACACCCACAGGGGGATTACTCTGTAGGGGAGCACACCCACAGGGGAGTACTCTGTAGGGGAGCACACCCACAGGGGCGTACTCTGTCGGGGGGGACACCCACAGGGGAGTGCTCTGTCGGGGAGCACACGCACAGGGGAGTACTCTGTCGGAGGAGCACACCCACAGGGGCGTACTCTGTCGGGGGGGACACCCACAGGGGAGTGCTCTGTCGGGGAGCACACGCACAGGGGAGTACTCTGTCGGAGGAGCACACCCACAGGGGCGTACTCTGTCGGGGGGGACACCCACAGGGGAGTGCTCTGTCGGGGAGCACACGCACAGGGGAGTACTCTGTCGGAGGAGCACACCCACAGGGGCGTACTCTGTCGGGGGGGACACCCACAGGGGAGTGCTCTGTCGGGGAGCACACGCACAGGGGAGTACTCTGTCGGAGGAGCACACCCACAGGGGCGTACTCTGTCGGGGGGGACACCCACAGGGGAGTGCTCTGTCGGGGAGCACACGCACAGGGGAGTACTCTGTCGGAGGAGCACACCCACAGGGGCGTACTCTGTCGGGGGGGACACCCACAGGGGAGTGCTCTGTCGGGGAGCACACGCACAGGGGAGTACTCTGTCGGAGGAGCACACCCACAGGGGCGTACTCTGTCGGGGGGGACACCCACAGGGGAGTGCTCTGTCGGGGAGCACACGCACAGGGGAGTACTCTGTCGGAGGAGCACACCCACAGGGGCGTACTCTGTCGGGGGGGACACCCACAGGGGAGTGCTCTGTCGGGGAGCACACGCACAGGGGAGTACTCTGTCGGAGGAGCACACCCACAGGGGCGTACTCTGTCGGGGGGGACACCCACAGGGGAGTGCTCTGTCGGGGAGCACACGCACAGGGGAGTACTCTGTCGGAGGAGCACACCCACAGGGGCGTACTCTGTCGGGGGGGACACCCACAGGGGAGTGCTCTGTCGGGGAGCACACGCACAGGGGAGTACTCTGTCGGAGGAGCACACCCACAGGGGCGTACTCTGTCGGGGGGGACACCCACAGGGGAGTGCTCTGTCGGGGAGCACACGCACAGGGGAGTACTCTGTCGGAGGAGCACACCCACAGGGGCGTACTCTGTCGGGGGGGACACCCACAGGGGAGTGCTCTGTCGGGGAGCACACGCACAGGGGAGTACTCTGTCGGAGGAGCACACCCACAGGGGCGTACTCTGTCGGGGGGGACACCCACAGGGGAGTCCTCTGTAGGGGGAGCACACCCACAGGGGGAGTACTCTGTAGTGGAGCACACCCACAGGGGAGTACTCTGTTGGGGGAGCACACCCACAAGGGGAGTACTCTGTCGGGGGAGCACACCCACAGGGGGAGTACTCTGTAGGGGAGCACACCCACAGGGGGAGTACTCTGTAGGGGAGCACACCCACAGGGGAGTACTCTGTAGGGGAGCACACCCACAGGGGGAGCATGTCTGTCGGGGATCACACTTGTAGGGGAAGCATGCTGTGGGAGAGACGATTTCTGCAGGGGAGAACATCTATAGGGGGCGCACGTTCATGCGGGACCGCCAAGGGGGGAGCATGCCCATGGGGGCGCACATCTGTAGGGGGAGCATTCCAGGCCCCGCTGAGAGCCATGGGTTTAGGTATTACCCCAGCTGGGGACACGGGGTTACATTAGACCCCGTGGACCGCGATCGGGAGGCCTGGCAACAGAGAGATGGCTGGCGCCCAGCGGCCCGGGCTCCGTCGG
>NW_027527444.1:4792030-4792218 GCF_008692635.1 Crocuta crocuta | reverse complement strand
AGACGGCACGTCGCCCCTGCCGCCTGGGCAGCAGCCGGGCCCCTCAGAGCGCCCGCGGCGGCAACGGTGGGGTGGGGGGTCCCCCATCCCATCCCTGCGGTTCTGCAGCCACCAGCCCAAGCGCCTGCTGCAAGTCTCAGGAGAAACCGGAACGAGGGTCTGGGGGGGGAAGACCCTCTGCTCTGCTT
>NW_027527444.1:4791419-4791783 GCF_008692635.1 Crocuta crocuta | reverse complement strand
CCTTTGTGGGCGGGCAGGAGCCCCGCACCCCCCACGCACGACGGGCCTGCGCGGGGTGGGGGTGGGGATTCTGCCTTCTCTTCCACACTTGCATTTGCCTCTCATGTTCCATTTAAGAAACAGCAGGATCTAGAGAAAGTTAATTATTGAACAGCTTCCTCTTTTAAAAAGAAAATTTTTAATAATTAAAAATACTCAAGTCTCTCCTTCCACCCAGCCCTGGGGGTTCGGGGCTTACAAGGCAGGAGGAGCCCAGGTGGAGACGAAGCTTCCAGCACCTGCCCAGGGCACCTTCTCAGGCCTCCGGGCTGTGTCCCCGCAGCTGCGCAAACTCGGGGCTCACGTGACCGCGCGACCTGCCGAG
>NW_027527444.1:4775908-4791129 GCF_008692635.1 Crocuta crocuta | reverse complement strand
ACCTGCCGAGGACCCTGGGCCGCCAGCTGGGGGCTGGGGGCTCAAGTTCGGGCCAGCAGGGCACCCGCCCCCCGCCCCCCGCCCGAGGCCACTCTCCTGGCTGGTGGCCTTCCCTCCCTGCGCACCCAGGTGTCTCTCTTCTCAGGAGGACGCTGACCCTGTGGGGTGACCCCGTGACCCCATTAACCTTAATCACCTCCCGCCAGGCCCATGGCCCACACAGTCACCTGGGGGTCAGGGCCCCAACACAGGACTCTGGGGTCACAGCTGAGCTCCTAGTCCCCCACTCCCCAGGCAGGAAGACAGCATCGAAGGCGGGGTCCTCGTGGTCCAGGCCTGGGCTCGCCCCACCCTGCCCGGGGGCCCCCAGAGGGCAGGACCCAGGCTGTCCCACCCACTCACGACACAGGCGGCTGCTCTGCTCACCCTCCCAGAACTAACCAGCTGATGCACAGACCATGCGGCCTCGGGGTCTGAGGTTGTGACCCCAATCGCCCCAGGAAGGGAAGGCGCCAGGGGAGATTCTGAGCATGAACTTGCCCCACGTCCACGTGAGAACCGCAGCCGGCTCTTCACTTCCGCGTTCTCAGTAGGGGGCCGCGTCTCCCTTCCGGATCCGCTCCAGGCTGGCGGGGAAGAGGGTGTGAGGGCCCAGGCGCACGGCCCTCGCGGCTCCCTGCAGAGCCCGCCGTCTCGCCCTGGGCTGGCTGGGCTCGAGGACAGTAGAGGGGGCAGGGGGCNAGCTGCCTGCGCCTCTGTTCCCTGCTGTCCCCCGGGGTGTGTTTGCGCTGACCCCACCGCACACGGTGCTGGGGACAGGCCAGCGGACAAGGCTGGGCAGCCTCTGCGGAATGCAGCACATGTGCCCTGTCCCCATGTCCCTGTCCCCGTCTGGCTCGGCCACCCCCAGGTGCACCCCCTGCGCCCTGCGCCCTGCGCCCTGCCCCCTGCCCCCTGCGCCCTGCGCCCTGCCCCCTGCGCCCTGCCCCCTGCGCCCTGCCCCCTGCCCCCTGCTCCAGCATGACCTCTCTGGCTCCATCGCTCCGACTTTGTCGTTAGGACATTTTCAAAGACCCTGGGGTTGGGACTTCACCCAACCTTCTGGGAGGACGTGATAGTCTCTGGTAAGGACGCCAACCATCCCACTCCCAGGAAGGACAGCAGAGGCCCCTGGGCCTTGGGAGGGGGTTGGAGGGGTTCTTTCCTCCTCACTTGCCCGCGGGGGCCGAGGGCCGAGCGCCAGCAGATGCGGTGGGGCCTCTCCAGGGGCGGAGTGGGTGGGCCGCGAAGACATCTCCGCCCCAAGAGCCCACGAGCGCTGGCCGCGGACGAGTCCAGGCTGCAGCCCGAGAGCACACAGCCGAGGCCGTCACCGCCGCCGCGTGCCTTCAGTAAGAGGGTCCGTGACGGTCCTGAGGGCTCGGGGCCTGGAGCCAGCAAGGCTGAGCTGGCCAAGCAGGGGGGAGTCAGACCCTGTCCTGCGAGAAGCGGGGCGCTGGCAGGGGGCGGGGGGAGACGGCTGGAGCCATGACCCCAGCATGAACTTGGCTAACCCACCAGAACGTGCTCCTCCATGCTAGGGGGGCCGCGCATCGTGGATGGAGGGATCTGGTCATTGCCCAGATGGTTCTGGAACTCTCTTTCTAGGCACTGTACTTAGAAAACCCAATCGTGTTGTTGATGAGGTTAAAGCCACAGGACCAAGTACGTTCTTCTCGTCAGCCACGCTGTCCGGCTCTGCGAGGGGCAGTTTGTCGTCCATAATCCGCTCCCTGGCCTCCCACGCTGGCCGTGCGGGGATGGACACGCGTCCCCTTCACTGTGTCACCAGCCTCGTCTCCTCAGCTTCTGCCGGTCGTCGCCTCTCCTGAAGAGCAGGACCGGCCCCTCCCGACGCCGTTCTGAAGAATCGGCCGTGGGCTCACCGCTGGGTCAGCGCCTGCCCCTGGAGGCTCCTGCCCTCCCGCCCTCCCTTCCCCTGGCGACCAGCCTGTGAAGGTGGTTTAATGTCGTGACGACCTGTCGTTTGCCCCGTGTTCCTGAAAACCACTCACTTTGTGCTGATAAGCTGTCAGGCTACAGGCGGACACGTAAGGTGGAGAGCGTCGTGCACGGCGCCAGCGGCCACACGAGGCAGATTTGATGGTGTCAGCAGGGCAGCCGTGGGGCTTCGCGGTTTCCGTGGAAAACACACAGCTGTCCCACCAGGAGCAGAAACCCTTCTCATCCGGGTGTTGTCCACACCCGCGAGGCCCCCCACACCCGGGTGTTGTCCGCGCCCACGAGGCCCCCGGGTCCCTTCGGATGGACAGGAGCCACCAGCTCCACGGCCAGGACCCCTGCGGACCACACGCCACCTCCCCTGGCGTCTGGATGGCGGGCGCCCTGCCCTGCAAACCTATCAGTGCGACTGGCTCGTGCTTCAGGATCAGCAGATCCGTTTCTAGACCCGTTTCGCACACCTGCCCCACAAACTCCTCCCACCTGAAACAGAAGTGTTTTCAACTAAAAACCAGGGAAAGGGGGGGAACGGCAAGTGTGCCCCCACGTGCTGTCCCGGGCTCGCCGTCCGGCGTGTTCACACTGTGAACATTGGTGCATCGAAACACACTGTTGCTGTGTCATCGGAATCAAATATAGAGAGGGGACACGATTCTCAGGGGAAGTTTCTGAAACTGTTGGTAACCATGTTCCTACGAGTCACACAGAAGGTGTGTGCCCGATGAGGAGCAGCCGCTGTTGAGGCCGTGGCGCCGAGCTGGGCCCGGGGCCCTTCGCACCAGTGTGACCGCTCACTTCAGAGTCCTGTGGTTTTTAAATCAGCTTTCGATATTTTCCGCATCATCACACTGAACTCTTAGTAATGGCTTTTATTTTTTTTTTAATTTTTTTTAATGTTTTATTTATTTCTAGGAGAGAGAGAGAGAGTCAGTGTGAGCAGGGGAGGGTCAGAGAGAGAGGGAGTCACAGACTCTGAAACAGGCTCCAGGCTCTGAGCTGTCAGCACAGAGCCTGACACGGGGCTCGAACCCACGAACTGCGAGATCATGACCTGAGCCGAAGTCGGACGCTTAACCGACTAAGCCACCCAGGCGCCCCAGTAATGGCTCTTAAAAGGCGAAGAACCACTGACAGGCTTTAGCAACGCTGTACCCACATGCACACCTGTAGCAACATTGAGTCTGCACACACACCTTTAGCAACACTGTATTTTAACTGACCTCTCCATCAGCCTGCAGTCATAATCCAGACGTCAAATTCCATGATTTCTTGCAGCGGCGATAATACAGTGCTATTCACATCAAATTTTAAACCTCTGGGGTGTTAATCTGTGTCCCCAAAAGTGGTAATAAGAGCATATATGTCAGAGCAATTACCATTTCATTCAAGGGATCTTTCTCTACGACGTGCTTACTTGCTAAAGACCACAACTTATGTTTTGCAGTTTAATCTGAGATCTGACTTGGAGACATTCTCTAGTTAATTCCAACTCTTTTTTAGCTGACTATGATAAATATAACCTGTGCTAAGAGTCTAACGTCCTTTCTGGCCAATCTGTAGCACAGGCAAAGGTGAGGTGCACACGGGAGGCAATTCACATTGGCCAGTGACCAGCGTGGGGTGGGTCCTGCTGTTCTGATCTGAGTACGGACGCTCCAGCCAAAGCCATGTCAACTATAGAGATTGTAGGTAAGAAATCGAAGTCCCTGAATGCAGAGACAGCCTCCTGATCCGAAATGAAGCCGCTTGTCCGTCAGCTCTAATGCAATGTATTTCGCTGGCAAGTTTGGCTCATGCATATATTCTCCCCGGATGCAAGGTAGTTACAGCTAAAGATTTGCCAATGTACCGAAAAATTAAAAGAAAGCAGATTGAAGAGTCCATAAAAGGGGTGGAAAGATTAATTTCTTACTAGACCATACTTTTATTTTCTGATTTCTAGCTCTAGATATCTATAGAGAGGTCTATTTTGTTTGCACTGTGACCGTATTACAGCCTCTCAAATGCCTAACCCGTTCAGAACATAAGCCCCAGATTGGGGAGCTCAGCTGGGGGGGGCGGGTGCGGGGAGCACAGGAGGTCTGCCCCCCCCAAATCAAGCATGATTTTTACAGCCGCAGAGAAGCCCGTGAGAGGCCACCGTTACTGTTACATGTTGCTACTTTCAATTCCTTTAAAAAAATTTTTTTTAATGTTTTACTCATTTTTGAGAGAGAGAGAGAGACAGCGTGAGCAGGGGAGGGGCAGAGAGAGAGGGAGACACAGAATCCGAGGCAGCTCCAGGCTCTGAGCTGTCAGCACAGGGCCCGACGTGGGGCTCGAACCCACGAGCAGCGAGATCACGACCCGAGCCGAAGTCGGACCTTAACCGACTGAGCCCCCGGGGCGCCCCTGCTGCTTGGAATTCCAACAACCTTCCGCGTTATGCTTAAGGCAACGGACCGCGGTGTGACCGCGCAGTGCTCCCCTGGACCGGCCGGGGACGCTGGCAGCCCTCCTGGGCCACCCTGGCAGATGCTGGTTGGCGAGGAAGAGGCCAGGCCGCGGCAGGCGCGCCCGGGCACAACGGACTTGCCGGTCGTCCTCGTGGGGGTTACGCAGGAAGGGCTGGCGGCGTTCCCGCGAGCACCACTGGACTCGGGACGGCCTGGGTCTTGACCTTGGCTTTCTTTCCCTTTTTGATTTCTTCCATCAGCTTGAGGGTTTTTTGCCTTCGTGTCGCTTAGGATTTGGCAGGAAGAGAAGGGCCGTGGGGACACCCGTCAGCTCTTGGACGTTGCAAAGTGTCGGAGTGAAAGGCCCCTTGTGCTCAGGGGAGACGAAACGCAAGCAGAGGGGAGGTGACTTGCACGACTTATCAGGACGTTCCTAACTGTAGAAGCCGCGCTTCGAACAGCTGGGGGCCGGGCGTGCGGGGCGCTGGCACAGCCCTGCTCCCGGCCGCCACCACAGACCGCGGGGCGGGTGCAGGGCCCCGTGGCTTCTGAGACAGAGAAGGTGCTAGAACTGTTAACAATAGATTTCACGTTCCCTGTCAGCCCCGGAAACCACAAATTACCATTTGTCGGTGTCGCTGGGCGGAAGCGTGGAGAGGCTCTCGGCTTGTGGGTGTGGGAAAATCCCGAACTCTCAGTGCGGCCTAATTGTCTTTCCAAACGTGCCCTTGTGGACGCTGTGATGCGTTCCCGATAAGGCTGCGGGGCTAGATGTGAATGTGGACACGGAACCCCGCTCGCCAGTGAAACGAGTTATTTTGCTCTATGGGGGGGGGAGAACCAGTATAGGCTCTGGCCCCCCCCCCCCCGCCAACCCATTTGAGTCTTGATTAAATTGAACATTAGGGCTTAAGGCTAATTTGCTCTGCTGTGTGTGCACACGTGCGTGCGTGTGTGAGCGGGTGTGCGTGCGTGTGCGCGTGTGCGGGCGGGGCGGAGGCGGAGCGTCTGCCGGGCCCTGTTTTCTTTTATGGAGGCGCCCTCCTGTGGCCGCAGAAAACACTGCAGTGTAAAATACCATCTCAAAATAAAATACTCGCACACCGACTCGCTGTTTATGGGGCCATTTTTCTTTGAGGTCCTTCCGCAAAGACAAATTCCCACTAAGCTACACAGATCAATGGAAAGTTTTCAGGAAACGTTTGATCTGGGCTTTTAAAGTTCGGATGCTCCAGTGTCAAGTCAGGGACTCGCATTCTGCGATGAGTTTCCGAGAGCAGGGCCCTTCCCGAGGCGCGTGCAGCCACACGCCGGCGGCGGCCCCGGCAGAGCCCCGCGCCGCGCCGCAGTGCTGAGCCTCACCCCTGCCGGCCCGCGCAGCGCCGGGGTCTGGGGCTCTGAGATCCGGGCGTCTGAAGCTCCCGTTCCTGCCTCTTCCTGCTCTGGGGGCCCGGGCATCTCGGGGCTCGGGGCTGCGTCACCGGCCTCAGCCTCAGTCTCCACGTGGCCACCTCCTGTCCGTGTCTGCCTCAAACCGCCCCTCCTTCCTGGCACACCTGCCCCTGGATTTAGGGCCACCTTAATCCCGATGGTCTCGAGCTGGAGCCTCGGCCAGAGACCCGCTTTGCACACCGGGTCACGATCACGGGTCCCGGGTTAGGGTGTGGACATATGGTTCCGGGGCCACCATCGACCCCTGCGGATGACGTGGGATCTCAGGGAGGGGCTGGGCGAGCAGTCAGCCGGGGCCGACTGGGGGCAGGAGGGGACCGTCCTGGACGCAGCAAGGACAGCCTGGTGGCCCAACTGCTCCTGGGCCCCGGGAGCTACTAATTTGTCCCTCGGACTCTGCTCTGCGTTCGGGGCCTTCTCTGTGCAGCGGCCAGTCCATCCTTACCGCCGCCTCCATCAGGACCCCAGCCTCGCTCGGTGCGCACCTGAGTGGACGCCGTGGGGCCGCCTGAAGCAGGGACAGCAGGCTGTGGGGGCACCGTCTGTGTCAGGTGACCAACTCGGGGCTGGCTCCTCCCCGGCTGCTCCCTGAGCCCTGATCCGGGGGGCTCCCGGACCCCAGGGTGACAGGCGATCCTATCAAGTGACAGCCACCATCAGGTGAGAGAAGATCCGCCGAGTGACAGGTGACGGCTGCTCGCCAGGGACGCGGTCCTGGGGCTCGCCCACTGCTGGCCCAACCCCCCACCGCTCACGCAGCCGGGCACGCGAGTCTGGTGGGGAAGCGGCAGCCAACCGACCTCTCCTGGGAACCGCCTGCGTCCAGGCCACGCCACGTGCTCTGCCTTCAGCGCTGACTCCAAACTCCAGCTGCTGCTGGATGCTGCCTCCACCTGCCTCGCCCCCCCCCCCGCCAGCCTCACCTCCTCCTGCTCCACCCAGAATCCCCCCTCCTCCCAGTTCACCTGGCTGCCTCCGCCCTCCAAACCCACCTGCAGAGCTCCTCAATCCCACCAGCATGTGCCCCTCTGAGTTCCCCCAGCACTAACTGTCTGAGCCCACGACTGGGGGCATGCCAAGGGTAAGGCAGGGGGCGACTCATCCTGCCTGGGGACAGGGGACATCTCTTCCTGTCCCCTCTGCAGGGTGGGGGTGCAACTCATACAGCTGTGTCTCCAACATGCTTGACGTATGTTGCACACGGTGTGCATTAGGTGGATGGACAGTGGGTGGGTGTATGGATGCATGGGTGGATGGATGGATGGATGGATGGATAGACAACGGTATGGATGGACGGTGGGTGGGTGGGTGGATGGGTTGATGAAGGGACAGTGGGCTGGATGGATGATGGGTGGGTAAATGGATGGACAATGGATAAGTGGGTGGATGGATGGATAGATGCATGGGTGGATGGTGGATGGATGGATGGATGGATGGATGGGTACGTGGGTGCATGGGTGGATGGGTGGACTCATCCACTGCTGGTGGTCTCTTCTCTATTAGACAAATGGCAGTGGGGACCTGTAAAGAGCTGGTGGCAGAAGCTGGCCCAGGAAGAGAGAACAGCAACCTGGCTTCCTGCCTTTGGTGGTCATCCCGAAATCGGGCTGCAGTCACCCTAGGCAACGAGAGTGTGGGAGTGCTCGTGTGTGTGTGCAGCCCGTTTCTCCCGGGGGATTTCAGTGTCTCTGGCCCCTAAGAGTAAGCCGGCCTCCCTCGGGGGGCTTATCCGCCCCTTCTGCTGTCACAGGGGGCCCTCCGTGCCCTCCTGTGGGACGGGGCCCACAGGCCGAGCTCTCTGATGAGCCTCTGTCTCTCACACATGCGCACTAGGCCCAGGTTGCACCCCAGGACTACTCCACGTCCTGGGAGAACCCTGGTTAAATACACATATTTCTCACAATCACCAATACGGTCATCCCTCTGGACAGAGAAGGGTGTCCTGAGATGTGGCTTCAACGGGTTGGAATCCAAGACCTGAAAATCTGCAAGTTCACAGCAGACGGAAAAGAGAAAGCAACTGGCCGCGGTGTCCTTGGAGGAAGCCAGAGCCCCGGGAGGGAAAGACCATTTATCAGGCTTCTCCATACAAAGTACACTTCGGGGACCGCAGTGGACCCGAAAGTCGGTCTTCACTGCCCCTCAAGCAANCCCCGCGGGAACGGTGCTGACGAACATCGAGGCCCCGCCCCCGGAAGCGCGCCTCCAGCTTGGCCGCGTGACACTTCAGCTCGTGACACGGAGACGCCCCAGGCCACGCCACGCCCTAGAACCCTCCCCCTGGCAGCTGCGGGGGGCACAGGCCTGGGAGGCGGCTCTTGGCCACCCCCCATTCAGCTGGGAACCATGTGGACGACACACTTCAAAGGGGTGGGGAAGTGGGGAGCACGAGGTAGCCCCCCAGGCCCAGACGAGAGCCTCCGGACCCTGGGGTGACCCTCTGTGCCGCCACGGCCAACACGGCCTGTACAACAGAGGGGCAGGCAGGAAGCAGATCGGCCCGGCGGAGGCCTGGGAAGGGGCCCCACGCCCGGGTGGGCAGCTCAGGGCCCGGGGACGGTGCGGAGGTCAAGAGCCAGAACCGTGCTTCGGGCGCGTCGAGCCCCCTCCCTCCCCAGGCGCCAACAGCACCTGAGATAAACCCACAAACCAGACGTGGCCTCGGGAGAGGCTGCAGGTCCGCGGCGGCCTCTCTGTCCCAGAAGCACGTGCGTGGCCTGTGCAGGGCACACCCCACACCCACCTCCGCACCGCCCCCCACGCGGCCAGCCAGGTCACGGCCTCAGACACGGTCAATCAGTGCGAGCCTGGGCTTTAAAGTAACGTTTCAAGGGGGCGCCTGGGGGCTCAGTCGTTAAGCGTCCGACTTCTGCTCAAGTCATGATCTTACGTTGTGGGTTCGAGCCCCGCGTCGGGCCCTGTGCTGACAGCTCAGAGCCTGGAGCTGCTTCAGATTGTGTCTCCCTCTCTCTCTGCCCCTCCCCTGCTCTCTCTCTCTCTCTCTCAGAAATAAATAAAACATTAAATAAATGAATAAACAAATAAACAAATAAAGTGTCTGGGGCACCCAGGCAGCTCAGTTGTTTGAGAGTCAACTTCAGCTCAGGTCACAATCTCTCAGTTTGAGAGTTCGAGCCCCACATCGGGTTCTGTGCCAACAGCTCAGAGCCTGGATGTGCTTCCGATTCTGTGTCTCCCTCTCTCTCTGCCCTGCTCTCACTCTGTATCTGTCTCTTTCTCTCTGTCTCAAAAACAAATAAAAACTTTAAAATAAATAAAATGACGTTTCATCTCACAGTAATGCATCTCCCAATCCAGCCTCTCGCCCTAAATATCACTTCATCTTTCACAATTGAGATGACAGAGGACTATTTTTACTTTTAATCACTCGCAACCATGCAGCTCGTGGATATTAATAATGACGGCAAGTCAGCAGTCAGAGGCAGCGCTTACGTTTTATTTATGTCGGTAGCACTTAAAATACACTATGATTTCATGGGTACATTTTCCACAGTAAGCCGTAAATACCCGTCCACACCGCCTCCCGCCAAAGCCAAACAAAGCAGCCTTCTCCTAACAGTCAACTTAGAATCACAAAGGTTACGCTCGTCTCCGGCTTCCACGCCCACGACACCCATGACACGGCCACGGGGCCACGGGGCTGGCGGGCTCGGCGCTCCAGAGTCTCGGCACGGGCACTGTCACATCACGTCAAAGCTCTGCCAGAGGCCTCGTTTCCAAGCGGAGCGGACAGGCCCTTGTGTTCAAGAGGAGGAGAGGCCTGCAGAATAGGTTGGGATCGGGATTGGGATCGGGATCGGGTCAGGGCAGACAAGGGTTAGGAGGCCACTGCTCATGCAAAGACGTGAGTGCGCGGGCAGCACAGAAACCAATGCTGGGAAAATAAAGGACGTTTTCAAAGGAGCCAATGTTTACAACTGAAGTATTTACTTCAGCGCTCTCCTTCCGATCTGTGTGTGTGTGTGTGTGTGTGAATACCGCATCCACTCTTCCCTGCAACGACCCAAACCTAGAGCAGAGAGGGTACCGCCGATCGAATTCTGTAGGATCCTGTGTGTGTGCTGAGAAGAATTATGGGTCCAAGAGAAAAGGATGGAGTTTAGCAAAAACTAAACAATATTCAGTCAAGTTCGGCTACTTGGAGAAGATTCAAAGTACGGTAAATGTCAGGAATGACTTTATGTCTAAAGTGACTGGCCCGCGGGCCCCCAGGGACGTGGCCGGGACACTCCAGGAGGTGTGGCCCCCTAACCTGCAGGGAAGGTCCCCAGCAGCGCGGACTCCGTGCGGGAGGTGCCATCGCCCTCGCTCCGAGGGCTGTCCCTCCGGGAGGAGAGGGCGTCATTCATGAACACACACACCTGCCTGCACCCGCCACCCTCCGACCCTCGGCGTCGGGCCCCCAACAGTCGGAAAGAAGGAGCTGGGTCCTGGAGTACCTCAGAGCCGCTACTGGATTTAGTGCTGGGAGNTCGCCCTGGGTCTGCCTCCTCTTCTTAGACTCGTCCCTCCGCTTCGGCTTCTTCCTCTTGCTGCCGTCTTTGAGTCCTAAGGAGACACGCTCGTGAGACACGGTGCCGCCCGAAGGGGCAGACCCGGCTCCCAAGTCTCCCCCGCCTGGCCCACAGGACGGTCAGCCTGTCTGCACCCTTCCCTACCTGTCCACACCCGCAGCCCAGCAGACTGCTACCCAGTCCACACCCGAAGCCCAGCAGACTGCTACCCCGTCCACACCCGCAGCCCAGCAGACTGCTACCCCGTCCACACCCGCAGCCCAGCAGACTGCTACCCCGTCCACACCCGCAGCCCAGCAGACTGCTACCCCGTCCACACCCGCAGCCCAGCAGACTGCTACCCAGTCATGGACACAGGGGACGGGGGCGTTGAGCCCACACCGTCCTCTGCTCACCCTGCTGAACACTCGGGTCTGTCCTTGACGGCCCCACCCTGCACCCCTGCACAGCCCTCACACCTGCGCCCCTGCACCTTCACGTGGCCCTCGCCCCCACGCAGGCCGCACACCTGTGGCCCCGTACCCCCGTGCACCCTCGCACTCAAGCTGGGAGGGCTGACTTTGCCCCGGAGACGGGCTCCGTGCAGCACCGAGCAGCACCGAGTGCTGTCTGCAGGGGCGCACCCGCTGTGGGTGGGGGTCGAGGCCACGGGCCGGGGTGTGCACGCCCGTGTCTCATCCAAGGACGCCGACCCTTCGTTTCCCCTGTGTCATCTGGTTAATGAGACCAAGGAGGGTGTGGGAGAGAAGGATGTGGAAGAACGCTGGGTGCCGTGGGGCGGGCTGCTGGGGCCTGTGAGCCTCTCCCGCCTCCGCCACGGAGAGCCGATGCCCCCTAGTCCGCTCGTGAAATCCTAATGCCTGACCCAGAAGGGACCCTGGAGGGCCCCCCCTGCAGCTCCAGCCCCTCCCCCAGACGACACCAGTGGCTACAGCACAGGGCAGGAAGTCAACTCCTCATGTTTCTTATTAAAAGGCCACTTCTGCTACCAGACATTTTAAATTTGAAGACAATGACAGAAAAACAACTTGGGACAAACTCAAGGGATTTCAGCTCAAATGACAAGACTCTGGGGTGTGGAGCGGGTGCACCCGTGAGCGGCCCTGCTCCACGTCCCTCCTGGCAGGTGCCTGGCCCGTGCGTCTGGGGCACGTGGGGGACACCGACCGGCTCGAGGCATCGCGGCCCCAGGACCCTCGCATGCACTGCCCACAGCCACCCGTTTAGGAGACAGCTGTGAACCGATGCGGAGCCTCGAGGTGCCGCGGGCTCCCTGGCCACTAGGGAGGCAAGTTCCCAGAGCTGAAGCAAGGAAGGTTCTACCTGCCCCGACAGCCAGTCTGTCTGCTTGGGGACCGTCTGCAGATTCACACAAGGAACAAGTGCTGGACGGGAACCCCGTCCTGATTCAAGCACGTCTACACCGGGGCTGCACATGTGCCCAGGGCTCCGAGCGAGGGAGCCAAGTGCTTGGGGGGAGGGGGGCACGGGGACTCCACGGGGACGGCCAGGCCCCCTCAGGCCCCACCTGACCCCCCCGCCAGCCACAGCCATGGCACAAACCTTGAGAGGAGTCAGTACCCACCCAGCAGGGCGGCCGGGAGTCAGCTCCTGGCCCCCGAGCCCCCACCGCACCCGAGACGAAGCAGGGCGCCGGGGCGTGAACCAGAGGCCAACAGCCACATGACACAGATGACGCCAGCGCGGCGGGGTCTGCGGGACGCCGGGCACACGCGGCTGTTAAGAGTCGCTGTGGCGCTTTCTTACGGGTCCTGCGCTCCGGGGACAGCCCATGGGAGACGGCCCCTCCGTGGTGCCTGAAGCTGACGGCCAAGAGGCGTGTCCGGCGAGACCGGCGGACAGACCCGCACAGCAGGCCACAGCAGGCGGCGCTGTCACACCACCGAGGGGCGGGGCCCAGAGAGGAAGGTCTGGAAGCCCTGGGGCAGCCGCACAGAGACGCAGGGGGGACGGGGCCAGGGTCCTGAGCCTCCGCGAAGCCCAGCGGCAGACAGCGTCCTGCCCCAGACGCTTCTGCAGAGCCAGAGAAGGAAGATGGAAAAGGTGAAAGGGTCAAGTTTATTCTTTCCTTCCTCAAGTTTCCTTCTTGCTGAATAATTCCAATTTTCCTTTTGAACAGGTCCGTGTTCTTGCACACGTGGTGCGTGGACACCAGGACAGATGCTCCTCCCCCCACACCTCAGGACCGGCCGGGTCCACGTGGCACGCGATGGGCAACACGAGGTGCCCGTGGCCTCCGAAATGAAGCAGGGGCGAGCGTGACAGGGGCTTGTCTTCCGAGGAACAGCTAACGGGCACCACGGCGGGCGAGGCTGCACCACCCACGGGAGCCGGGGCCACAGAACCGCCACGCCTGCCCCTGCGCACACACTCTCGTCCCAGCCCTGGCTCCGGACGTGGAATCGGCCTGGCCGTGCCCTCCACGTGGGAAACCCTCACAGAAACAGCAACCGCAGTGTCTAGAGTGAGAGCTCACCTTCAGCCTAAAAGGACCAGTTCCCTGAGCTGGGGGGGCTGCACCCCGCCTGCCGCCCAGCAGGCCCCAGGGAACGCCCCGCCCCCCCGTCCAGCGCTGTTCCCACCCCAAGGCACGAGCAGGGGCACCTGAGCTGCTGGGGAGCCACGTTCCTCACACACTATTCTTAACAAGCATTACCCCAGGCTCGGAAATGCGGCAGAAAGTCTCGTGTGGCCCCCAGGTCCCCCTGAACCCATCTGGGTGGCCCTCCCGCCCTGGGGGCCTTAACCGGCTTCCTGCCCGGCTGTGGAATTCTGTCCCACGTTCTCTTCTTAGTCTGGGGACTCCCTTCGGGCGGCTACACCGTCTCCAGTAAGAAGGTCAATGGAAGTGCCTGGCATGAGCTCGCTGGACCCCTGCAGGGAAATCCTGTCTTTAACTCCTTGGGGCTAAACTCTGCCGCTCCCCCAGACGCCCCTCCAGACGCACCCCAGACGCTCTCCCAGACGCCCCCCCATACGGCCGAGTACCTCCCTGGGGGGCTGCCCCCCGCACGGACGGGCTCGCTCCAGGAACAGGCCTCTAAGCCTGTCTGTGGCCAAGGAAGACGGTCTGGCGATAAGGAAGCCCTGTCACCCCCTCTCCTGTGTAAGGACTCATGCCGAGGGTCATTGGGCCCCACGCAAAACAACGCCTGGTGGGGGCCTGACAGCAGAAACAGAGGAAAACGAGAGGTTTCAGGGAGAAGAAGGACGTGTTTTTTCCATGGGAAGAAACCATCTAACTCACGAACCCCCAGCAGGGCTGACGTACTTCGCACTCAGCAGCCGTGGCCTTTGGGGACCCAGAGCAGGCGAGCGGCCTCACCCGGGAGCACGGGCCTCGCTCTGAGCTCGAAGTCCCCCTCAGGCCCGGTCTGCGGGCGCCCGTCCCGCGCTGAATCAGGCTTCGCCAGGAGGCCCATCTCTGCGCGCCTCCTTCTCGGGAACGGGGGTGTCCGGCCCGGACGCAGGCTTACGGGGTCCTCACACCAGACAAAGCCCATGAAGTCACCGTGGGAAGGGTGAGGGCCCGAGCACAATGCACGGCCTGCGCTGCCCCCACCGCGCCCCCGAGGTCACGCTGCCCCCCGCCTGCCCTAAGACCACTGGGGACCAGGAGCCGACCATCAATCCTGGGGAAACGTGCACAGGCCCGCTCGAGGCAAAGGCATCTTTCTGAATCCAAACAGCGCTTTCTCTCAATTACCCGGACGGGACCACCGCCTCCGGCGCCCCCGCTGCTGGGGCCGCCCCGCTGCACCGCCGTGGCCCGGGGCCCCATGGGGGGTGGGACGCCCCTTCTGTCCTCCGCGAAACCCTGACACTCACCCGCGCCCCCCCGAGGAGGCCCAGGGGCTGGAGGGGACTGGTCTCCCGGTAGAAAGTTCGGGGGCGAAAGGGGACGAGGTGNCGGCCAAAATGCCCCCAGACTTGGGAACACAGGGTCAGAGCCACATGCACTGCGGGACCCTCAGAAACAATCCGGAACATTCCATGGGGAATCCGCCTCCAGAACCCACCAGGGCTCTGTAAGAAGTCGGGAAGCTGGAGGAGCGCAGAGCCAGGGCCCTGGAGGAGCGGCGGGCGGGCCTGCGGGCGCCCAGCCCCGCCCCCACACGGGAGCCCCGCCCCCACCCGGGGCGCCCCGCCCCCACACGGGAGCCCCGCCCCTCACACGGGGCGCCCCGNTCACACGGGGAGCCCCGCCCCTCACACGGGGAGCCCCGCCCTCACACGGGGAGCTCCGCTCCGCCCCCAACCAGGCACAGTGAAGCTCTCGAGGGGCAGGAAGCAAACGCAAAGCGCGTCCTCAAGGGGCCGCGGGGCCAGGGGCCCGGGCGTGGATCCGGCCAGGCTACGGGGGCTCAGCACTCATGGAACGACCCAAAAAGGGGCATTTAAAGTAGAAGCGGCACGTGTCACCCTCTGCCCAAGACAACACACTTCACACCGTCGTGGACACTGGCGCCCCGTTTTAATTGGGGGGGATCTCCCGGGAGGGGAGCGAGAGCAAGGTNCGCCGCCCTGGGTGCCCGCCCCCCCCCAGCTCAGGTCAGGACACAGCAGCACAGGAAGGTTTTCTGTCCTCTCTGGTCCCGGGAGGGAGGGGGGGTGCCCTCGCGGGGACGCGCCGCAGCGGCTCCCCTTTGCACACCTGCAGAGAGCGCGAAGGGGTCCCAGGGGCTGCTGGCGGCCCGCGGCCGGCCCGACTCGTCTTCCTCCTCGTGGACGGGCAGAGCCTGGTGCTTGGGCAGCGCGGGGGGCGCGTGCACCCTCG
>NW_027527444.1:4767838-4775758 GCF_008692635.1 Crocuta crocuta | reverse complement strand
GGGCTTCGGGCGGGCGTGAGCTCACACGAGCTCCCCCCGCACTCCCCGCCCCCGTCCCTGGCATGGGTGTCGGGACGGGAGGAGGAGGAGGAGGCCTTCCCGCACCCTCGGCCCCGTGCCCGCCCCTCCACGCGCCCCAGTGACTCCGGACGCAGCCCGGCCCTTCCAGCAGGGGTGCGTCCCACGGAAATCGCTGCCGGGGCCGCCAGGACGGCCCTCCGACTCCGGCCCAGGCAGCCTGTGCACCCGGCACCGAGGGGGCCCCCGTGCCGTCGGCCGCCCCACAGACCAGCCGAGAGGGGCGCTCACTGCTCCCGGAGTCGTGTTTCCACGGGTCGTTTAAACAACGGGACGCAGTTCTGCACACCGGCGAGCGCCCCGCATCGAATCGGGACAGTCGGACTCGGAATGATTTCGGGTTTCGGTGGCCGGAGGGTCTGGATCACCAGACACGCGTGAAAGAGATGCCACCTAACTGTCCCCCCGAGGGAACGGCGGGCCGCGTGGGGCATCCGGGGCCTCCTACCAACCCCCTTCCAGGGAGGGGCTCTGTCTGGTGCGCACAGCCCGCAGCCCAAGAGGTGAGGAAGGGGCCGCCCGTCCGAGCGTGAGCCCCGCAGCACACTCAGCCCGGCAGCTCCCCGCTCTGCACCCGCGGCCCCAGCAGAGACACAGCCAGAGTCAGGGACGGGGTCCTGGCGATGACAGCCGCCCCCCGCCCGGGCTCGGCTCCGGGCGCAGACGCGGGCCTCTCCTGGGCAGGTCCTGCCGCTCGGGAAAGCACAGCTCTCGGACCCGACTTCTGAGCCGCAAGGACCGGCTGCCAAACCCTGGTGTGAACTTCGCCCTCACGCAGGGGTACTGGCCACGGAAGCGGGGCCACGCCGGTGTGAGGAGCCACGTGCAGTGGTCTCACCACCCACCCCGAGCACAGAAATCTCTGCTGAGAAATCCTAAGCCTTCGGGCGTCCTGCATCGTTGGGCTTGCACTTCAGGGGTTTGCCAAAGCCAGTCTGCAGGTCCCCAGGGGGCCTCTGGACCCCGACATCCAGGCCCCCCAGCGAGTCCTGGCTCCGTGCCAGCTCACAGCTCTGACCCTTCTGCCCGGGCTCCCACGTGCTGGAGCCGGGTAACCGAGCCCACTTCCAAGCTGCGAGCGGATGCTCGGGGGTCCCGGGCACACGGCCGGGGAAAGACCCATCCGGGGAGCCTTCTGACCCACTGCACGTTCCTCATAGTGCAATCCGACGACTGAGCTGACGGCACACGGGTGTCCTGGGCCCAGCGGCCACATCCGCCCCAGGGCCACCCCATGCCGGCAGGAGGGTGGTCAGCGCGACGTCTGTGAACAGGGCCAAGGTCAAGGTCAAGGCCAGGGGTGCCCCCAGGGGCCCACCTCTCCAGGGTCTGTGAGTCTTGGCTGACGTTATGCTTTTTGGCAAACAAAAAAGAAGGGACTCCCAGGTGCAAGGATGAGAGGCTGTGTCAGGAGCCGCTGCTCGCTGCAGACGCCCCTGCAGACCATGCGTTTGAGGCAGGACGTGGAGAACGGACGAGCCAGAGCCTCAGTGTCTGCAGGTGCCCGGGCAGTCATGGGAACTCAGGTGGGGGCCTGTGCCCACGACTCCTGAACACTGGCAAGGGGAGCGACCCCCGACCCAGGACTAGCTCTGCAGGGAACGTCCCCGACCCCAGGACGGGCTCTGCGCACACGGAATGTCCCCGACCCAGGACCAGCTCTGTGTACACGGAACTCCCTGACCCCAGGATGGCTCTGTGCACACGAGACGTCGCGACCCCAGGACAGGCTCTGTGCACACGGGACGTCCTGACCCAGGACCGGCTCTGTGCACACGGAATGTCCCGACCCCAGGACGGGCTCTGTGCACACAGGACATCCCAACCCCAGGTCAGACTCTGTGCACACAGAACAGCACCCAAAGCACATGCTCAGCTTCTGTCCCTCTGGGAGGAAGATGCTGGAGCCCAGTGACGGCAGTGGGACACATCTGAAGGGCACCGGTCACCCCTTCCCTGCCCCACAATCACACTTCCCACTCTCCATATGAGCCTTAAGTGTTGCACCTTGCAAACGACAGTGTAACCTTTGAGGGGTGTCTGTGTGGCTTCTGCTCAGGTCATGATCTCACGGTTCGTGAGTTCAAGCCCCACATCGGGCTCTGCAGCTCAGAGCCTGGAGCTGCTTCAGATTCTGTGTCTCCGTCTCTCCCTGCCCCTCCCCTGCGCATGCTGTCTCTCTCTGTCACTCCATAAGAAAAACGTTAAACTATTAAAAACAAACAAACAAACAAAAAACACCAGTGTAACCTTTGAGAAAATGTCAACCTGAGTGCAGAATGCTAAACATCGGCATGTCCACGTCTGGGCGTGACCGAGCAGGAGGCAGGGCCGTGGCTGTGGAGCCGTGTTCCCACCCTGCTAACCGCCCCTCGGGAACACTTGGAACTGAGCCTCCCACGCCGCAGAAATGGGGTGGTGTCTTCCCCACAATCTCCACAACCCCAGAGCTCTGCACCTGAAGCCGAGACCTCCCCACGCGGAGGGCAGTGACCCCATCTGGGTGTGGACGTCCCCCCGGGGGAGGACGGTGACCCCGTCTGGACGTGGATGGCCACACGGGAAGGGTTGTGACCTCGTCTGGACAAGGACCTCCCCCCATGAAGAGCATCGACCCCGTCTGGGCGTGGACACGCCCCTGGGAGGGCGGTGACCCTGTCTGGGCGCGGACCTCCCCCCCCAGTGAACAGCGGGGCGCAAATGGCCCCACGGGGAGGGCGGTGACCCCGTCTGGGCCTCACTTCCGGCACTTATGCTGCAGACGGGGAGACGCGCCCTCAGGCGCTGGAGGCCGCACAGGGCAGGCTGCGGTGCGGCGGGTCGGCCTAGCGCCAGGCCTGGGACGCCGCGCCCTCCCCGCCCTCTGCACTAACCCCTGCCGCGCGGGCCCAGGACGTGCGCGCACACGGGCTCCCGGGCATGCGCTGTGTCCCGTGTTCGCGGTGTGGCCGGAAGACACAGGTCCGTCAGGTGCTGAGCTTGATGCTCCTCTGGGGCCCCAACACGGAAAACAGATGGTGGCCGCTTCCGTCCCTGCACACTGGCCCGCGTCGCCCGGGGCTCTTGGCTCCGGACACCCTCTGGGCTCAGAAGGCGAGCAAATCCCGGACGCGGACGGCACCGCGCCCAGGGCTGGCGGGAGGCGGGTGAGTGCTCCCTGCGGGGCGTCCCCGGGGCTGTGTCCCCGTCTTCCTGAGCCCAGCGTTCTGGGCAAATCCCAGCGGCACCGCTGCCCAGGCCCCGCACAGGCGGGACACGCAGGGGCGCCTGTCGTCCTGGTCCACACGGGTCACCCTACGGGGACACGGTGACTGGCTCGTCGTGAGCTCCCAAGGTCCTCAGGTGGCAGCAGGACAATCAAGTCACTGACCTCAAAAAGTTCCACAAACTTCACGGTGTCTCAGGCACCGGGAAAACAGTCCGGGGAAGGAGACAAAGGGAGTGAGACGCAGAGACTGAGTCACGGTCCCCCCCCAGAGCTCTCGCGGGGTACTTCCTGCAAGGACTCCCTGCACCCGCTGCGGGCACCGGGTGCGGGCGGCGCTGACGGGCCACCGTCCGCCGCCTGCTGTGAAAGGGGCGCAAGGGCCGGTTTTGATAAGAGCGAAGGTCACAGTCAAGTTCTACCCGAGACCCAGGGCGCCGCCGTCCTCACGCCGGGGCGTGAAGCCCACTCCTCCTCCGGGCTGGGGGCTGGGGGCTGGGGGCAGACTCACGGGGCCTCCGCCTGCCCCCCCTGCTTCGGAGCCACCGGAACAGGGAGAAGGAGTCCAACAGCTTCTGGAAGGAGGGTCCGCGTTACAGAGGGCAGGTCCTGCCCACACACTTGACCTGCTATGCAGGTGACTCAGCCCCCACAGGGACCCCACCTGCCCCCGCCGCGTGGTGACGCGAGGCAGCTTCTGCTTTAGAGCAGCCTTGCTTACCCTCCTCAGAGCCGGACGCACCCCTGCGGCTGAAGCCAGCACCCCTGCCCTCCCACCACCTCCCACCAAGCCCCTGTCCAAGCAGAGCCCGAGGGCCAGGCCGGGGCCGGCGGGCGGGGCTCCCACGGCAGATCCCTGCTCCAAACCCAGGGCCGCCACGGGCACCTCGGCCTGGGAGGGACCGGCGCTGACAAACATCTAAGCCACACGGTGCGTCGGAAAACTGGGAATTCAGAGAGAAAAGCGAGCACTGCCCCTCCCCCCATCCCCACACCCGACGTCCCTTCTTGCGACCAGCCACGTTTTCCACGTGTCCCCAACGTCGGTGCCACTAACTACAAAGTCGTCCTCCTCTGTGGAGCTGACTGCGGCTCGTCTAAACCACCTGACTCCACTCTGTACCGTGGGAAGGCCACACAAAGCAGCTGGGGAAGACCAGCCCGTCCACCTCCGCCCATACCAAATCTACAATTTTGGTATAATCTCCGCAAGCCTGTCGTCTCTGAATGACCTAAACGTGGTGTCAGTTACAACGCTCCAAACATCCGCTTCTGGAAAACGGAATATACCAGAACACATTGGTCCCCGTTGCCCCAAGTTAAAAAATTCAAAAACAAACCCATGGTATGTCGGTGTCGGGGGCCGAGGTGCATGAACTCAGCAGGAAGCTATGGAAGGCACGCGGGGCAGCCGCCCCCTTCGCACAGCGGCCGCTGACGCCCTGGCGCGCTCCCCAAACGCGGCCCAGACACGGGGAGTGTGCTCTGGGTTGATAAGATGCAAATGAAAACAAACTTCCATAGATAAAAACAGAATCACTTTTCCCAAATATGTACAATCCAAGAGGCCTTGGCTGCAGCTGCTCTGCGGGGGATGGGAGAGTGCTACTCACTCGAATTGTGCACACCACACACGCACGCGAGATGACGCACACGTCCAAACATGCGCCACGGGCCCATGGGAAGATTCACTCGGGCATCGGGGTGGGCGTGTGCCGGGCCTGGAGACCAGCGCGGGACAGGGCTCCCGTTCTGAGAGCTTGGGAGACGACACACGTAAACACTTGGGCCCCACGATGAGGTCAGGGCCACCCACCTCGTGCTCTGAAATACGCAGCACGGACGACCAGCGGCCGGATGAGGGACGCGGGCAGAGCTGCGGCACAGCAAGCATGCGCTTCCTGCAATGGGGACAAAAAGGGACGTGGGGAAGCCACAGAAAGCGGCACAGACCACGATGGGGCTCGGACGTGGCACAGAGGGCACAGAGAAGCGTGGGGCAGGAACTGGACAAATCCTAAACCGTCTCCTAAGCCAACGGGGCCCCTGGGAGATTTCCAACCAAGGCAGGCCTGAGTTCCAGCCAGCAGACGGTAGGCACAGGACAGGGACGTGTGCAAAACAGAGAAGGCGGGCAGACAGGGCTACGTGCTCCCGAAACCACTGGAGGGAGTGGAAGCACACAGTGGCCCATTATGTGAGGGGAAACTGAGTCACCCTGAGGCCCGGGCTCCGGCAGGGAAGGTCGCGGAACACAGGAGGGCGAGCACAGACGGAATTCCTGCCCGGCCCCTCCCCACAGAAGACGGAGCCCACGTGAACCCGCACTAAGGGCCACAACAGAGCCGCTGACAAAGGACCTAAGATCCCGTAAGCCACAGTGTTGCCAGCACCACACGGGACTGGAGCTGAAGTATTACTAGGGGCGCCTGGGGGCCCAGTCAGTTAAGCGTCCGACTTCGGCTCAGGTCGTGATCTCACAGTTCGTGGGTTCGAGCCCCGCGTCGGGCTCTGTGCTGACGGCTCAGAGCCTGGAGCCTGTTTCAGTCTGTATCTCCCTCCCTCTCTGACCCTCCCCTGCTCACGCTGTCTCTCTGTCTCAAATATAAACTATAAAACAAACCAAAAAAACAAATATTATTTATTAAAGACCAAGGACAGGGGGCGCCTGGGTGGCTCAGTTGGTTAAGCGTCCAACACTCGGTTCAGGTCATGATCTCAGGGTTCGTGGGTTTGAGCCCCGCGTTGGGATCTGTGCTGACAGCTCAGAGCCTGGAACCTGCTTTGGATTCGGTGTCTCCCTCTCTCTCTGCCCCTCCCCCACTCATGCTCTCTCTCAAAAATAAACTTAAGAAAAATTTAAAAACAACAAAAACCGAGGACGGAGCTCCTTCACTGTCCTGAGGGGCCTCCACGGTGGCCACGGTCCCCGACCACCTCTCCCTCGGCCGGGAGCACGGACTGTGTCCCCCCCAGCGGTCCCCGACACAGATCTGTGAAGACCTCCGGCGGCATCAGCGGCGCGGGCCGGCCGGTGTCGGTTACGAGCCGGCAGCTTAGCGGCCGCCTGATAAACGCGGGGCTACAGTTACTGCTCTGGTTTCTCCGCGCACAAGCGGGGCTGGGTTTCAGCACCGGCCTCCCGGGGGAGGTTGCCACCGCACGGTATCCCGGGATGAACGGCACGTACGGGCCGGGGTGGACCCCACTGGCCCCCCGCGGTGCCCCCAGCCCGGTCTGCAAAGTGGGCGAGGCCACAGATCCGGCCCACGGGGCTGTCGTGGCAGACAGTCGGAGGTGCCCGCAACCGGGTCTATCAGCTGGGTTCATCGTATCGTCGTGTCCCGTGGCGTCGGCTCGGGCTTCCTTCCGGAAGACGGGGAGGCAGGGTCAGGCCTCAAGAGCTCGCCTGTGGGCATCTACCTGGACACGTCTGCGGTCACTCGGCCTCCCCCCCCGGGAGCTGGCCCCGTGATGGGGCCGGGGGCCGTGTGTGCACGCCCTGCGCCAGGGGACTGCCTACTCCCGGCGTGCAAACCGAGCGGAGCAGGGCTCGCGGGAGACAACGCTGGGGCGGGCAGAGGCCCCCCAGCACGGCCCCCAGCCCCCGGGGTAGGGGGGCTCACAGCCCCGGGGGGAACGGGATCGTGTGCATGAGGCGTGGGTGTGGGGAGCGGAAAGTTCCAGTGCGATGCTTCCCGACCAGCTACCCTGTGACACGCGACAGAGGAACTGTGAACGGGGTCGGGCGGCCCTAGAGCCCACGGGACGCTGCCTCCGAGCAGGCCTGCCGGCCCTGCGTGGGGCCCTCTCCACAAACGGTCTGAAGCGGGACGTGGAGGTCGAGATGCGTGGCCATTGACACAATTAACAGTAATTGAAGCCAACGTTGAAAAGACGCAGCACAGGACACAGCATCCTATTTCTGTAGGTTCACATATTCATAAAACCAGATTTTTCTGAAGACACACAATTCAATCCACATAAAAAGTTGTAGTTTCTTCCCAAAGTTACTCAGTCTTCTGTGAAATGCACCTGTCACGGCTTTTAAATCCTATGGGACGAGGACAGTGCCGAGGAGGAGCCGAGGAGAACAGCACCCGAGCAGCCCCGGGCAGGTGAGTCCCCCGCCCGAGGGCACCACGGGCAGCCCCTCCCCCACAGGACTGTCCCTGCTGAAGCCTGCTTCGGATTCTGTGTCTCCCTCTCTCTGCCCCTCCCCTGCTCGTGTTTGGTGTGTCTGTCTCTCTCTCAAGAATAAATAAACATATGGGGCGCCTGGATGGCTTAGTCGGTTAAGTGTCCGACTCGCTTAGGTCATGATCTCGCGATTCATGGGTTCGAGCCCCACATCAGGCTGTGTACTGACTGCCAGCTCAGAGCCTGGAGCCTGTTTCAGAGTCTGTGGCTCCCTCTCTCTCTGACCCTCCCCTGATCATGCTGTCTCTCTCTCTCTCCTAGAAATAAATAAAACATTAAAAAAAAAAAGAATAAACATAATTTTAAAAAAAAAAAACCTTAAAAGAAAATCAGCCCTTAACAAATTCATTCATTACAAGAGAATCCTGATGAGCTGTGTCCCTAAAAAAAAAAAAAAAAAAAAAAAAAAAAAAAAAACAAAAAACAAAATTTAAAAA
>NW_027527444.1:4758729-4767830 GCF_008692635.1 Crocuta crocuta | reverse complement strand
CCCAAAAAAAAAAAAAAAAAAAAAAAAAAAAAAAAAAAATCCAAAGGCAAATTATGAAGAACAAAGCCACATTTCAGGGCACCCAGGTGGCTCAGTTAAGCATCCAAGCCTCGATCTTTATGCAGGTCATGATCTCACAGTTTGCGGAGTTCGAGCCCTGGGTCGGGCTCTGTGCTGACACCGTGGAGCCTGCTTGGGATTCTCTTTGCCCCTCCCCGACTCACACAACCTCTCGCTCAAAGTAAATAAACTTTACAAAAAAGAATTAAATCACATTTCAGTGGGGGAAGGGACAGAGTAGCCAGCCATATGGCAAAATAAAAATCAGACCTCATACTCCACTCAAAAATTCTAAGTTAATATTTTAAACATTTTTAGAAGGTAAATACACAGGAATGGAAATATCTAAACGAAGAGGGAAAAAAGCCAGCAGTAAAAAGTTACAGAATCAGCTCGGTAAAAACTAGTTGTTTGTAAACAACTCATCCCAGATAGATGCCTTATATTTTATAGGCCGTGTTTTGAGTGGAAATTAAAGAAACAACAGACTTAGAAATCAGCAAAAATGAAGACTATTTTACAGGTTGAAGTCAGAAGTAACTTCAAAACCTCACATTTGTGAACAAAAAGGCTGTAAATATCCTGGGGGCACCTGGGTGGCTCCGCCAGCTGGTTGAGTGTCTGAGTCAGGGCTTCAGCTCTGGTCATGATCCCGGGGTCGTGGGCTCGAGCCCCGCACTGGGCTCTGTGCTGAGCATGGAGCCTGCCCTCACTCTCCCTCTCTCTCCGCCCCTCCCCCAGACCCGCTCTCACTCTAAAATAGAAAAATAAATTTAAGAAGAACATTTGAGGCACAGTGACAAGAAGAAGAAAGATTGAAACTAGGTATTTGTTAAAAGGAAAACACTGGGGCGCCTGGGTGGCTCAGTCAGTTAAGCGTCCGACTTCGGCTCAGGTCATGATCTCACAGTCTGTGGGTTCGAGCCCCGCGTCGGGCTCTGTGCTGACAGCTCAGAGCCTGGAGCCTGTTTCAGATTCTGTGTCTCCCTCTCTTCTCTGACCCTCCCTTGCTCAGGCTGTCTCTCTCTCTCTCTCTCTCTCAGAAATAAGTAAAACGTTAAAAAAAAAAAAAAAGGAAAACACTAAGAGCTATGGTTTCCGGAAGGACTAACGCAAACAGGCAAGCACAGGTGTAAGAAGAGACCCAGGAGGGAGGAGGCGCTCTCCCCACACACCGCCCGAAACCTCAGGAGCCGCCAGCGCGGTCACGGTCCCATGGGAGGCCGGCATGAGGAACAGAGAAGTTCAAGGATTCGGTGACTGGAGACGTGCCCCGGCCAGAAGCCTTCCCAGGCAGGTGCCGCTCCGCGCTCCTCTCAGGGAGTGTCCCGGCTAACACAGGGGTGTGTCGTGGCTAACACGGGGGTGTATGCAGGCTAACGGGGGGTGTCCCCCAGCTAACAGGGCTGTGTGTGCCTGCTAACACAAGATGCTCCACCTAGTTAACCAAGGACATGTGAATTTCAAACCCCTGGGACGCCCGGGTGTTCAGATCAAGGGTCCACTCTCGATCTCGGATCAGGTCCTCATCTCAGACCCCACAATGAGCTCCGTGCTGGGCATGGAGCCTGCTTTACAAAAAAAAAAAAAAAAANCTGTTTTAAAAAAAAAAAAAAAAAAAATCACTAAGCCACTATTTTCAGTTATGTGAGGAATCCGTTGTGGATGGGAAAGTATTCTTTGTGGAGTGATGACTGTCACATTTCATACATTCATTTCCACCCAACTCGTCACCGTCCAGGGACCTAATTTAACAGACTTCCTCCCGCAGGGTGGCTGCAGTTTGCAGGAACTCCAGGCGCGTGGGAGAATGCAGCCACAGCGCGCCGGGCCCCACAGGACCACGAGGCCAAGACTGCGACCGGAGCCGGGGGCAGGCCCACCCCACACAGGGCGGCTGAGCCCGCACACCAGCCACGCCAGAACCCGCGGGGACTTCGGACGCTGGGCAACAACTCACACCGTCTCCACAGCTTTCCTCGGACCTTCTGAACGGCCCTTCCACACTTCACTGCAGCTCCCCCGACTCTGCACGGGCCATGGGCCACGGGGGAGGAACAGACAGGAACACAGAGGCCACGGCTCATTCTGTCCCCGCTCCAGACTGGATGTCCTCAGAGCCTTGGCCTCATGTCAAGCAAGCCCCTGTCTCTGGTGTCTCTGGTATGAGGTTGTCCTCAGGCCCAGGGCGGATCAGCTGCTACGTTCCCAACTTTGGGGACGAGCGAGTGGCCAGGAAGCCGGGCTTCGCGAGGCGGCGCCCTAACACCTCGATGCCAAGCAGGGTCAGCTGGGCAGGGGGGCGGCCGGAGGAGGGGAAACAACGGAGCATCTGTGGTCAGGGGGCACACCTCTCCCGATCCTTTATTGATGGCAGCATGCAGTGCGTGTGACGTGACATGGCATGTTCACGGCATTTCCGACGGAGCCGTCAACCGACACCGGGAAATACGGGACCTGACACCCCTGCGGGGGACTGTGTGTCCAGACTGCAGGCTGGACAGCAGCGGAAGCACCGCTCAGGAGGGACACGCGGTGACGTGGCGGGCGTGGTGCCCACGTAAAGAAATGTATGTGCACGGACAATCGTGAACTCCACTGGGAAAGAAACAAAAATGGAGAAAATGCTGAAGAAACAAGCCACACAAGGCGCCCGTCCCCACAGACTGCGGCAGCGTGCCCATCTGCGTGGGGGGGCGGGGCCGCGAGCCGCACAAAGGCTCCAGCTCAGGCTCCCATTCCCGCAGGCGGGTCTGCCGCCTCTGGTCCCCCCGCCCCCGCAGCAGGTAGGGCGCGCAATCCTGGGTGGGGGGGGGCAAGGGCACGGGCCAGGGGCCCCCAGCAGATGGTCAGCAAGCAGGGGGGCCTCCCCAAGGGAGGAGAAAGGAACCACTCGGGCTTCTGCAGCCTCCTCTGCAGCCCGAGGCTCTGGGGCAGGCCTGTTAACTAGGGACCTGTTTTGTGTGTGTGGGAGAGGCCAGGACACAGCGGCCTGCTGCCAGCGGGGGGGGGGGGGNAAGGCGGGACTCCGAGACGCTTTCCTGGGATGCACCAATCCCGCAGTAGAAAGTTGATTTGTTAGACTATGAAACTGACCATTTACTACTCAGCGATCCAAACAGCGAGAATAAACCAAGACGCACCCTCAAGCCCTCCCAAACCAGGCCTGGCCCGGACTTGGCACCAAGGAGCAGGGCACAGGGACCTCCCGGGGGACAGGAGGAATGACCAGAGCGGCTGTGCGCCAGCTCAGGGAGCGGTGCCTCCACCGAGGGAGCCTCCATTCTCGAGGCGCTTGGACTCCAGGCTAGATCCCCGTTCCCTGAACGCTCAGACAGAAGGAAAAGGCCCAACGAGCCAGGCGGGGTCCCCAGTGAACGATTCACCCAGCCAGGCGGTCGGAGGTCGGCCGTCACAAAGGCAGGAAGAAAACATCTGCCACCCAAGAGCGAACCCAAGTGACGGGCCCGTGGGGCCTTCATGCCGATGCCCCAGCTCTTCCAGTCTCTGGCAATCAGCGACCGCTGCCATTCCCACAGTTCTCACTGACAGGGTTAGGAGCTGTTATAACTTCCCTACCTTCACCTTCTGAAACGTCAAGATCAAACAGCTAATTTAGCCAAAAGTCAAGTCTCTGGCCCGAACCGAGGTCAATGCCTAATTAATGTGGCTCAGAGAAGTGCAAGGAAAAGCATTTTCACAGCTGGTGAAGCAAGGCCGGGAAGTCACCCAAGAGGCCAGATTGGGAAAAGTACCAAACACCAAGTGGAAGTATCACACAGAAAGCCCCGCAGGAAGAGGGGCGCCTGGGGGCTCAGTCAGTCGAGCGTCTGACTTCGGCTCAGGTCGTGATCTCGTGGTTCGTGGGTTCAAGCCCCAGGTCGTGCTCTGTGCTGACAGCTCAGAGCCTGAAGCTGCTGCAGATTGTGTGTCTCCCTCTGTCTCTGACCCTCCCCTGCTCATGCTCAGTCTCTGTCTCAAAATAAATCATATAAAAAAGAAACCCTCTAGAAAGGGTAACAAGTCCCTCCAACCAGTTACTGAAGTGCTGACGGCACTACCGGGAAGCCACGGCAGACACGATCAAACCAATTATAAATTACTGTTGGATTCTCTGAAAATAAAAATACTTAGACCAATTATGTCGTGCTTCAGAGAAACACAGAAGAGCCCGGTCTGAAGGGGGCAGTGATGGCGGGCAGGCAACCGCACAGCAGGTCTTTAACCTTTAGGAAAAAGAGCAGTGACAGCTGGCTGGGACGCTGCCGTCCCCCGGGAGCCAGGGTTCTGTGAGGAACAGACGGCGCAGAGGCGCGCGCAGTGCAAGGGCCGCGTCAGCAAATCCACAGCGGACTCTGCAAGCTAAAATCTGCCCTTGAAAGGCCGTCAGAAGAAGGGAAGACAAACGCCCTTTGTGGAAGTGCCAGCGTGGCCCGCAGTGAGTTACAGAGTTTCTCAACTCACACCCGGATCTTCTGGAGCCTGTAGGGACAGGAACGGGCGGCAAACCGCCAAGAGAACCCCCAAGGGAAGAGCAAACCCGGGCAGTCGGGACGCCCGCTCCAGACTGCGCCTGGGGTACAGCTGACGACACCCACGTCTAAGGACTGGAAGGATCTCTGTCGGCAAAGGCACGAAGCACACAGACAAGGAAGGGCACGAGCTCGAGGCGCCAGCCGTGCGTGCCACACACGTGCTCCGCGAACAGAACAGACCCACGGTGACCGGCCCCGCCACGCTGGCTACCGGCTCTTCTGGCTAGTTGTTTGGAGGGAGAGGCACTGCAGGCACTGGGAAGCCGCTTAGCGGCACGGCGGCCCCAGGCCAAGTGCAACGACTTTAAGTACCTTGGCAATAGGCGCCTGGCGGATCAGTCAGTTAGGCTCAGTTGAGCGTCCGACTTTGGCTCAGGGCATGATCTTGCGGTCCGTGGGTTCGAGCCCTGTATGGGGCTCTGTGCTGACAGCTATGAGCTGCTTTGGCTTCTGTGTCTCCCTCTCTCTCTGCCCCTCCGCCACTCACACGGACTCAAAAAACTGAAGGAAAAGCCATCAGCAGCAAGGACGCCCCTCCCCATCCCACCAGCCCCACAAGAGAAGGCGGCGATGCCCCCACAGGCCAGCGGGACACCTGACCACCTGGCGGGGTGCTCGCGCTCGCCGCAAAGAAATCTCAGCAGAAAGACTCTGGAGGTCAGACACCTTCTGCCCGTGCCGTTCGAGGAGAGGAAACCGTTTGTGGCGGGAAGTGCACTCAACAGCGTCTGCGCCCAGAAGTTCAAAAACATGGAGACCACAGTTCTAGCGCAACGCTTCCCAGCTCTACCTAGTCCCGGTCGGCACCTGGTGTCCCCAAGGGACCACCAACCGCCCCGTCAAGAGGCCCACCCCGCCCACCGTTACTGACAACCCGCAGGACCCGTGTCTGTTCAGTCCCGGCATCCACCACGGCCCCAGGAGCAGGGAAGCATCTAGTAGCAGCATGAGCCCAGCATCAGACGTGCAGCCTGTGAACTGCACCGCGCGAGGCCCTTCCAGGCGGCCTCCCGCGCCGCTGGCGATGGCACCCGGGGGGGGGGGGGGGGGGTGCACGCCAGCACAGTTCCCGCTTTCCCTGGCTCAGCGGTCTTCTCGCACTGGCAGGGGAGTTTTGCAGTGGTTTCTTTTTATTAAATACTTTCTCTGAGATTTTCTAAAAATAATTCCTTGTTTCCAATAAAAACACATTTGATTCTGTGAAGACCGTATGGTACGTGGGCAGCTCCTCGATGCCTTCCAACTAGGCCTGCGCGGGCACCACCGTGTCCATCGGGGAGGACCCACCCCCACCCTCCCGTCCCTCGGGCAGGACCCACCGCAACTCTGAAACGAAGCCGAGCGGGGCCGTTCACAAGCGACCCGAGTCTAATTCAACACTCCTCTGGCTGGAATTCTAGTTCTCAGCAGTGACAGTGACAGGTTTTACACACTGAAAACCAAACAGAGACCTTTATATTTGTCCACATCTATGTCACCGCAAGACTTCGCCGTGAGTACGACATCTCTAAATGAGCCGGTGTCAAACGTACCTTAGAAAACTAGAAGCTACTGGGAAAGAGAAGTTGCCTAGCTGTTTCTTCCCTGTAACACTGTTACCACGTGGGAAGCCTCAGTCATTGCTGACCATTACAGAAGCTAAATAGAAGGTGTTCACACACTCTCCGAATTTGCTGCAGAAAAGGAATATGTGGAACTTACGGTCAGCATCCACCTTCGCGAACAGAAAGAAACGGAAATGAAGCGGAACTAGAAGCCCAGGCACAAAATCATACACAGACACAAGAAGACTACAAGCCCCACTCAGGAAAGAATGCACCAAACACATTCGCATTTATTATTTTTTTTTAAGCAAATGACAAAGACCCAGTTACCAGCTTTACTTTTTTAAACCTAAGCTTAACATTACATATTTAAACAATTGTCAAAACTTACTAAGTTGCCAGCATTCATGCACTAGAAAAACATCCTCAATTTATATTAAACGAGAAATGTATTACCATTAATGCATTAATATCTCTCACTACTAAATACTGAAAAAAATTGAAATTATTTTTGTGGAAGATTCATCCTGGCAATGTTAACTTCACAGCAGGCTGACACTACTTGGCTCACGTTTCAAACACAATGGAAAAGCAGGTCCGTGCTGGTGTTAGTGTATGAAAGAGTCACGGCCACCTTAGATTACATTTAATAAAAAAGCAAAGTGCATACAGAGATTTACAACAATTTTAAAGACCCCACCCCCAAAAAAAGCCAAAACAAAAAAACAGAACAAAACAAAACCCCCAATGGTCCTATTATGTGGTCCCAACAATGAACTCAAAGTCTATGACAAACAGGGCTCCGATGAGCTGTGTATAAATACTTTAGATTAGGTACAGTTATACTGAAAGTTGAGTTCGTGTGAAATCTTCAAAAACAATGTTCCTGTTACTCCTCACGGCGCCCGTGACAGGTGTTACAGCTACGTGTCTGTTACTCTGTTACGCGCGAGCGTCGGGGGTTACTTGTTATCCAAGCGCAGCAGCTGCTCCTTACCATTTATCGTCAGGGACTTCAACTGGCCGTTCTCCTCCACCTCCACCCTCTCTTCGCCGTTCTCCACGATTCTGAAAGACAAAGCGCACTTAGAACCTTTTTTTCACGTAAACACATGTGAACAGATCTGCGAATTTTGAAAACACATCACTTGCGCTGACAGACGTGAACACGCTCACACTGAGGGTTAAAACGCAGCTGAAGGCAACCTACTGACAACATTTCTTCCTGGAAACACGCTCAGGCTGCAAGGGGAAGGCCGGGCTCCATATCACACAGCCCAACACGAAGCACGTGCGCAGAGACTGTGCTCACCATGGCAAGCGCTTGCTCGTTTTCGGTTCATGCTTCTAACAGCGCCAGCGCCACTCACCGCACATTCATCACTGTTACTACACACTTTAAATGTGGCTCTAAACATTATTTCTAATGTATATTATTCAGGAAAGGTTTAAAAGAAAAAGCTCCAATTTGGATGCTTAAAAGATCCCAATGGTGCCAAATCTAACCTACAACCTGTCCGTCACAATACTGGGGGAGGGGGTGTAAAAAGGAGACGGGCACCCATGAAATGTCGCGGTTCTAAAAAAAAAAAGAGAGAAGCACTGTACCTCTTTGTAGTGATTTTTCTGCCATTAACCATTTTTGTGGACGTCGATATGGACTTGAAGCTGCCCATCCCGCTACTGCCAAACGACGTGGAGGAGAAGGTGGTGAGGCCCCCGTGCCCCGTCAGCCCGAAGGGAGTAAATCCTGCAGGAGAACAGGACGGGTTCAGTACGAATGTCGTGCCAGACCGAGGTGAGCGCACCTAAGCAGGGTGCCTGCAGACCCGGGGCGGGGGGGGTACACCCCAGATCCTGGGGTGGCTCCCCTTCTGGAGTCGTACCTACGCCCCCTCTGCTTTACATGGCGCTCTACGGGGCGCACCGGCATCCCGCCCTGGTCAGAGGCGCCCAGCTCGGGCCCACACAGGGGACGGGGACCAGTGTGCTGCAGGGACACTGCAGCTTCACCAGCAGGGGGACCCCCCAACCTGCTCACCTTTTTGCGATGTGACCCCAGGAGGTGAGACTGACTTACTAAAAAGCTCAAATACTTTTAGAAAGAACGCCGCAGACAGTTATCCGACCATGCAGGGCCCACACAGCTCCGGGACAGCGCCCCCACCCCACACCCCCCGTCATGGCCGCCCACCGCAGACGGGGAAAGCCCCGGACTTCCACAGGTGGCACTGAGCAAACCAACCTTTTGCCCTGGGACTGGTCTGCTTGATTCAGGGGCTGACTACCTGTCCGCTCGTCAACATTCATGTGAGAGCGGTGCACAGGCTCCGGGCAGGTCCGCACCCCCCGCGCCCCTCACACATTAGCCACACGTCTCTCACGTCAAGGACTATTTTGATGATATTCTCAAGCAACTGTCTTGGGCCCTCCCGTGAACGTGAGCAGAGAGCCGTCAGCGCACTGCACAGTCCTGTGCCAGACAGGCCTGCGGGGAGAGGCCGCCTACAGCCGCCCTGCGCGATGCCCCGTCACCTCTGAGGCTCCTGCGACACCAGCACAGGACTTGAAGGGAAGAACCTCGGAGCTGTATTTGCAGGGCAGCCTCCACAGTAAGTGCGGCCAGTGCTTACCATGTGCATTGAAATAAAAACCAGAGGATCAAAAAAACAAGAGCCCCTCTGTTAAGAGAACTATAGGAAGTTAAAAAACAAAAAAATCCTAATTCTTCAGGTAAATATATAATTGTACCATGCCACGTGCATATTACTCAGATTGATTAATTTATTTGTTAAGATTTTATGTTTCTAAGAAACCTCTACACCCAACACAGGGCTGGAACTCACAGCCTAAGATCAAGAATCGCACACTCTTCCGACTGAACCAGCTAGGCACCCTGATGAGCAGCCAGTGCATGTGGCGGAGCCATCTCACACGACCGCAGCCCCTGGCGGGCTCCACT
>NW_027527444.1:4740062-4758573 GCF_008692635.1 Crocuta crocuta | reverse complement strand
ACAGGTGTTGCTGTGCTAAAGTCCCCCCCCCTTCTGATCCCAGCAACCTGAACTCTTCTAGAATCACACCTGTTGTGTTTACATCTGTCAAGGTTAGACCAAAAAAAAAATAAAAAGGATTAGAGACTTTGTCTTAGTGGGGTCTTTTCACATTTACCCAAAATCAACTAACTCCTTTTAACCAGAAATTTCATTAAATAGTGACCTTTAGAGATGCCTGGGTGGCTCAGTTGGTTAAGTATCCAACTCTTGATCTCGGCTCAGGTCATGATCTCATGGTTTGTGGGTTCGAGCCCCACATCAGGCTCTGCACTGACAGTGTGGACTTGATTCTTTCTCCCTCTCTCTCTGCTCCTACCTCTCTCAAAATAAACAGACATGAAAAAAAAAATAGATATTGACCTGTAATAGTAAGATTAGAAATGGATTTTTCAGGGGCACCTGGGTGGCTCAGTCAGCTGCGCGAACAACTTCAGCCCAGGTCGTGACCGGGTGCACCTGTGCCAGCCTGCGGTGGGTCCTCTGATCCCTCTCTCTGCCCCTCCCCCGCTCATGCTTGCGCTCTCGCACGCGCTCTCTCAAAACTAAACACAATACTAAAGAGAACTGCCCTGACTGAAACTGTGCGTCAGCACTAGTGTCTGCTCAGAAATCAGCAATCAGATCTAAACTTTCCTACCTGATTCCAAAGACGAAAACCCTCCTCCAAAAGACGGAAATCCACCAAAGGCAGAGAGGAACGACCCCGCACCTCGGTTCCTGCTTCCACGGGGGCCTCGTCGACTCCCAAAAAAGTCCTCAAATGGGTCTTCTGAAAACAAACACATTCACGTTTACTCTTTTCATGGGAGAGCTGCAATGAGGCAAAATGGTTTGATGCCTCAGAATACATTACTGCCCCTGGAAGAAAAATCTCAGCAAGAAGTTTAACATAGCTTATCTACAGAGCAACCAAATTCACCAAATAACCAGCAGCTTTCCGGACTCCCTCAACCCCACCAAATAGAACCCACCAGGGACAACAAACTAGACGCCAACACGACCACTGTGTGGACAAACACAAAATTCGGGCTCACGAATGTGAGCCTCACACTCCGCCAGGAGAGGTTCTAGCAGCCTCTGAGAGGTGGCAGTGAGACCCCTCGTAGGCAGCTGCGCCCCACACAACCCGGGCGGCCTTCCCCAGGGCGGCCTTCCCCAACGGAGTCAGAAAGAAAAAGAAAAATCGACTACTCTCACATTTATAGAACACCCAGAGGCTGTCATGTCAAGTGAGGCAAAATTAACAGCTCCTGATTCTGGGCCACAGTGTTTAAGAATTCCATTTACCCTCCTTGTAAGCCTGATGTCTCAAAAAAAATTTAAGAAAGGATTACTCAAATCTGAATAAGTGTTAATTGGCAGACATTAACAATGTACTTTAAGAGAAAATCACTAGTGCAAATCGGAACCGATTGCTATTAGAGATACCACAGTGCTCCTGGAAGATAAGAGCAGTCATTTATTATTGGTTCAGTCAATGAGCACTTATTAAAACCATAGGAATACAAACTTTTAACTGTCTCTCCGCTGCTTGTGCTCTCTCTCAGAAGTGAAGGAAGAAAGGGAGGGAGAGAAGGGGAGGAGAAAAGACAGACAGACAGACAGACAGACAGACAGACAGAGAAGCAAGCAAAGCAAGGCCTGCCAGAAGAGGAAAAGCAGGGCACCGCACCACCACCACCACCGAATAAGTATGGCGTAGCCGGCACCTGGGGGCTCAGGTCACAATCTCATGGTTCGAGTCCCACATCCAGCTCTTTGCTCAGCTCGAGTCCCTCTTTACCGTAATCCAGCAGCCCACACACCCACGGTGCCAGGTTTCCCGTCCGAGGTCCCTGGGGTCAACCCCCCACGTGGAGAAACAGAAACATTCCGAACGCAGCTTAAACTCACTGTGCAGAAACCCTCCCTCGCCCCTAAGAAGTAACCGGTGAAAAGGATTCACAGGATCCGCATCAGACAGTCACGCCACCGCGCGAGTCCGTAACCCACACTGTCCTGAACGCCAACATTTCCTCTGCCCCAAACCCTGAGCTGTCTTGGGCCCCGCTCGGCTGCCTCCGGAGGCGCACAGGGGTTCGACGCTCCCGCGCTGAGCCACGTGAGCAGTGCGTTAGAAAATCCCCGTCTTTAGAAGCTCCTTCAAAAGCTGGTTTGGGAGTATGAGTAATGCCAGTGGCTTTTCAGTTTACTTTTTCTTGGGTTTTTAAAAAATCTTTTATCTTGCTCAGCCTAAATGCTTTTCTGTAACTCAGGAAGTCATTTTAGTCACTGAACTTTAATTTCAAATATTAAACTTAATGAAAGTTTAACCCTCAAAATGAAAAGCCTATTACAACAATCATGCGGACATTAGAAAACACATTCTTTCCGGTTTCTTCTTAATATCATGCTTATGGGACAAATACTGTATTTATAGTCTGAAAATATACTGTAACACGGAAACCGAACATAAGCCAACGTGTTACCAGCCGGCTGTGCCTTCGGCATGAGGGGCTCATGGGGGACCCCCAGCTCCAGGCTAAGGAGCACGGCGCGAGCAGCGGGGGGAAGGGGGCAGTGCCCCTCAACACGAACGCAGCGGGGCGCCGCCGAGTGCTCACACAGCGCGGCCCGAGCACAACTTCAGGGTCTGGAGCACTGAGCTGCTAGGCGCCCCAGCCGACAGGAAGCCTCCCTGATGACAGGGAGGACTCATTTTTCTACGCGGTACATAGTCTACTCTGCACTCTCTCTGTGAAGCAAGAGAAAGCCAGATGTCGAGAATCATAAAGAGGAAATACACTTTCAATACTGTCATTTATGAAATGGTTTTCCTCCTCCTCACTGTCAAGGACATCTGCACACGTTGTGTTCTTGCACAAGCCAACACCTTTCCTCCCTCGCCTCTCACGCACCGTCCCCACGCCGGGGAAGATGTGCACTCTCCTCACATTTTAGGGTCGCATCCCCCTCGCAGGGGAGGGTCAGTGCATCTCCAGGGACGCACAGGACAGCTAGGACCATATCGGGCAAAATTATGACTGTGCTGTGTGGTCTCTGTTTGGAGACAAAGCCGTGACTCACTAAGAGGAGTACAGGTCTCCAGAGACGGAGGGGGGTGTGGGGGGGTTAACTTCACAGGCGACGTGAAGGGGCCGCGGGGTGCTCCGGACTTCGGTCACATATTATTCTGGATGTGTCTCTAAGGGTGTTTCTGGATTGAGATGAACACTTTGGTCAGTAGCCTGAGCGAAATATACTGGCCTCCCGGTGTGTGGGGGCCTCAACGCCCCCCCCCCGTGAGAGAACTCTCCAGCCTGCTGGGGTTCCGGCCAACACGGGCTCTCGGGGCCTCATGGCCTCCAGACTCTGCCGGCAGCCCAGCCACCTTGGTGCCCCCGGCCTCCATAACCAAGCGAGGCAATGCCTGACACTGCAAGTCAGTCCCTCGGACGGGTCAACAGTCAGAAATAGAAGCATGTGTCAACAGGGGCCCGGCCGGCTCTCTGGAGAAACTGCATGCAGATTTTCAGAAAACAAAACCTGTATCTTGATCATTCTACACTATCTTCAGGCAGAGGAGACCCAAATTCCACAAGAAGCAGGTGCGGGTGTGCAGCGTGACCCCCAGCGTGCCAGGGAACTAGGCGCCTGGGCCCTGGATGTGCATCAAACACACCTTCTCAACCTCCCAACACCTCACTAGTCCCTCAGAAATTCAAAACCAAATCCAAGAAGAGGTCAGTGTATCAGCAAGATACTCATCAAGGACAAAGTCCCAAGGTCAAACTTAGGACAAAAAGTATATTTAAGTGAACTATGTGGAAAAACTTAGCACAACACACATATAAACGTTCACATGCATGAACACGTGACAAATGTTTACATGCATCCACACATGAACACCTAACAAACGTGTGCGTGTCTGCGCACAGAAACAAAGGTTTACACGTATGTACACATCAGCACGCGACAAATGTGAGCGTGCACACAGGAACCCGTGACAAGTGCTTACACGACGCACACAGGAACACTTACAGGTGTGCATGCGTAACACACGTAAACACGTGAAAAATACCAACATGCGTGCTGCACACAGACACCGAGGAGACGTTCCCACGCACAGATACCTAGAGAAAGCCTTCAGGAAACCAGCGTGACAGAGGTTTAAGGCCACACATTCCCGTCCAAGATTTGCCAAGACGCAGTAGCTGACAGCTGAGCACGAAACCAGATTGGAGAGACTGACACGCCCTCCCGCCCACCAGGGCCTGCGCAGGAACAAACCTAGTGCGGCGTGGCCGCCACTGCTCTCCCCCCCGCAGCACGGAGGCCCAGCCGGGAAGAGGCCCGGCTGCCCCTCTCCACACGGCCTCACACTGACTCCCCAGGCACCCAGAAAAACTGGGGGGAAAGAATAAAACCTAAAAAGCATAATGGGCATTTCAAACAAGGAAAACCATCTACTTGGGGTGCCCGGGGGGGGGGGGGGCTCAGCTGGTCAAGCATCTGACTCGATCTCAGCTCAGGTCACGATCTCAGTTTGTGAGTTCAAGCCCTGCACCAGGCTCTGCGCTGGTGACGTGGAGCCTGCTTGGGATTCTTACTCTCCTTCTGTCTGCCCCTCCCCTGCCTGTATGTATGCGCGGATACGATGCTCGCTCTCATCCCCCCACTCTCTCTCAAAAGAAAGAAATAGAGTTAAAAAAATTTTTTAGAAGAAATAAATCTATCTACTCTAGAGGTGCCTGGGTGGCTCAGTCAGTAAAGCATCTGACTCTTGATTTTGGTTCAGGTCATGATCTCACGATTCATGGGCTCTGGGATGACCGTGTGGAGCCTGCTTGGGATTCTCTGTGTCCCTCTCTCTCTATCCCTCCTTTGATTACTCTCTCTGAAAAATAAAACTTAAAAAAGAAAAACAAACCATCTACTCTAAACTATAGCTGCAAAGCAGCCCTTGGCGCCCTAAGTCCAAGTGACCCACACAGGGACTTGCAAGGGGCCGCCCAGCCAATCCCAACACCACGAGCTAATTAAAACACTCCTTTACTGCAACTAAAACTCGTAAACGTGGTTTCTTACAGATTCTGAAGCACAAAGCAATATATTTCTAAGGAACTTGAAACGAAGCGAAACGGGAGCGAGCAGGCCCCCCACGGCAGCCCTGCGCTGCGCCGGGCCCTGGGGGAACGGCTGCGGGCGGCTCCCCGCTGCTCGCTCCGTAGCGGAGCGGTGCCCGGCATTGCGTGGGTGGTGTGTCCTCACCGTACAAACACCATACTTTCCCACTTTCCATACAATTACTTTGTTACAAAACAGAACTTCTAATTAACACGCCAGCTGTGGCTACAGCACTGTATCTTCTAAGAGCTGCAGTGATCTACCCACATCAGGACTCCGAAACACACACCCCGGCCCGGACCGTCTCATCTTAGAACTCAGCACAGAGGCCCGGTGCGCCCCGAGAACATGGAAGGTCCGAGGACAGCAGTGTGCCCGGTCCCACGGGGTCCTTTCTGTCCCCTCCTGTAGGAATCCCATTCTTCTCCCTCCGGCCGTCGGTCCCTCCACTGCCATCTTCCTTCTGCAGAGGCTGTGCCTGTCCCCCTCCCCAGGCACGTGAGGAAGTGGACGATGGGGACGACAGACCTCGCCCTCCGCCCCCTTCCCGGCCCTGTGGGTCCAGAGCCTCTTCTCCAGCTTCCGAGGAACCAAGTGGTTCCCTCGACCAGACACCAAAATTCCACGCAGAACACATGGTAAGCGAATCCTCCAAGGGACTGTGGAGACTGACCTGAGCGAGTCCCAGAAACTAAATTAAAAGCTTAAGAACCAACTCAAGTCCAGGCACCGGCTTCCCTTGGAAAATGACACAGCACAGAGGGCCCAGCTGCCCGTGTGACCCGAACGCAGCCAGCACACTTCTCGTCACAGGGCCCCGCGGCCACTGCGGGGTGGCCGGCACCGCTGTGCTCCTGGCCTCAAGTTCCCAGAAGCCGTTTCCTCTCCCTCCCAGGGGCCGTGGGGGAGTTGGCACCAGACGTGCAATCGCCAAGCGTGCACTGAAGGAAGGAGAAGCCGAGGACGGCTAGCACGGCGCCCGCTCACTTGCCAGGACAATTTCACACCAACATCGACTCCTTCCATGTGCTGGCTCCACACACCACGTGCAAGAGCCGTCCACCGCGCAGACCGCACACCGCATCAGGCTCTCCTGCCCGAGAGAAGCCACGCAGCAGCCCGAGGGCCAGCACTGCTCTGCGATCCCCTCGCTCATGCAGGACCGAGGGCTCCAGGGGAGCTTACAAACGGCTCTCAGCACGGCCGAAACTGGTCTAACACGTGACATAGTCGTGTGGGTTTTAAGTCTGTTCCTTGCACGCTTCCCCCTCGCTGTGAAGTCTCAGCCCCCATGAGCACGGACGGCCACCTGCTCCCCTCGTCCTCCCCCGCCGCACACCTGACCTCGGCTTTGTCCCAGCCCATCTCTCTGCCAACTTCCCCTTCCAGGATTTCCTGCTTCCGAAGCACAAGACGACTCTTCTTCAGAGAAGACCAGGCCACAGGTAGGACTGCGGCCTCCCCAAAATGATGTGGGATCCCCGGGCCCATGAGCGAGTGTGGCCCTGCTCACACAGGGTCCTTGCCGCGGGTGGAGTTAGGGGAGCTCACCAAGGCGGTCCCAATCCAGTATGACGAACGTGTCCACGGGGAAAATGCGGACGGAGACGCGCACAGAGGGGGCACCACGTGAAGACACGGGAGGCACCCACATGTGAGGGCCGGGTGAGGCCACCGGAGCCCGACAGAGGCCTGCAGCACGGGCTCCCTCCCAGGACTGGCCTGGACTTCCGGCCTCTGGGACCGAGAGGCCTCGGTTGCTGTGCTCAGCCCCCAGGCCTAGGGAGCCGCTCTGGCCTTCCCGGGGCCCAGCGGGCCAGAACGCCGGCTTCTGACTGAGCCACAGGAAGCCTGTGAGCACCGCTCTACGGCTCCCAGGGCCCCACCCGGTGGGGGTCCCTCGCTGTTCTCCAAGACGGCTCCGCTCCCTGACCAAGGACCGTCTCCGGCACCAGTTTGCAGAAACATTTTATTACAGACACACGTCCCGTGAGCCAAGCCCCCAGGACGCGGGCAGCGCCTCGGGCTCCGGCCCGCTGTCTTCGCTCAGCAGCTCCTCGCACTCCTCGCTGAGCTCCTCCACGTCCCCCGGGCTCGCCTCGTCCTCGCTGGAGATACACTCGAGCTCCTCACTCAGGAGCTCGCCCGGGGCCCCGCTACAGCCCTCGCTGGGCTCGTCGTCACTACAGCCATCCAGCTCCTCGCTGGAGATCACGTCCAAACCCTCGCTGTCCTCCTCGCTCTGGCTGTCTTCTGCCGAGTCCTCAAGCCCCGGCTCCAGCTCCTCGCTTGCCACCTCCTCAAGCCCTGGAGAGCAAAACCGGGGCTCACGACACTCAGTCCGGGCCTGCTTCAGGCCCGTCAGCCTTCAGCCACCCCGGGGCCCAGTCCACGGCCCTCCACTCAGCCGTCACCCTCCCCGGGGCCCAGTCCACGGCCCTCCACTCAGCCGTCACCCTCCCCGGGGCCGATCCACGGCCCTCCACTCAGCCGTCACTCTCCCCAGGGCTGATCCACGGCCCTCCACTCAGCCGTCACTCTCCCCGGGCCCAGTCCACGGCCCTCCACTCAGCCGTCACCCTCCCCGGGGCCAAGTCCACCGCCCTCCACTCAGCCGTCACTCTCCCCGGGGCCGATCCACGGCCCTCCACTCAGCCGTCACTCTCCCCAGGGCCAGAACACTGCCCTCTATTCAGCTCTCACCCTCCCCAAGGCGAGCCTGCCCTCCCCGAGCTGAAGGGGCTGACGGACCATTTCCTTCCTCTGCTGCTACAGTGTTTTTTCATTCACAAGGCTTAGAAGATTGACGCCATCATGAAGGAAAAAGATGCTGAACTGAATGGGCTCTCTGGAAACGGTTTTAGGTTTTAAAGTCTGGCTCTAGCTTTCCAGCGTGAGAACGCAAGTACACACAATGTCAAGTTATACCCACGTTTCCTCTAAACCTACTCGGGCTGGGGCTCTGAGGACTAAGAAACACTAACAGTAATTACTTGTCTGTCCCAGAATGCTGAGTGATGGTGTCCTGTAATAATAACCAACAGATCACTGTCACTCAATTTCCCGCAATCGCTTCCAATTTACACTGGGACAAGAGCTCAGTGGTTGGGGAAGGACATAACCAGAATCAGCTGCCTGTGATGGTGCGGCTGCTACCCTGCATCTCAGAGTGAGGCCCTCTAGGGAGGGGTGGGGGTGCGGGGCTGGCAGCTGCTGTCACAAAGACTTCGTCAGGCAGGCCCCAGGCCCCAGCCTCTACCACAGTGTGGCGACCGTCACTGGCTGGTCCTTGGATACAGAACTGCTTGCAGCCTGTCCTACACCCTTCACTCCTCAAATCTTCTCATGGGCTCTCTGGGTCTTTGAGGCTCTGTCCCCATTCATTTAAGGAGCCCGTCAGACATGCAATTTGACACACTGACGCGTGCATGATACATACAGGTCTGATCCTGAACTACTTTTCTTGGAAAGAAAAGGAGAAGAAAAAACAGTCGTGTGAAAACTCGAGACTAAAAAATAACGTGCTACTGCGGACGGACGTCACGACAGAGCTGGGTGAGCCGGGGGTGGGTGCTGGGTTAACGTCGTCAACTGAGCCACGGCTGCACAGAACCCCGGCCCCGCATTCAGACCCAGTGCACACATACCGCCAGCGGGCTGTACTGTTACTTCGTACGTGTAGTAGCCATGGAGAAGCCTCTTTTCCTGGGTGCAAATCCTTAGAGCCTGAAAATGGAAGTCCCCTAGAACACCTATAAGAACAGATTGAGATGCATCACTGCCGCACTGCTCGTGGAAAATGTGTGGGAGACGTCCACCGATACACCGTGAACATCTCAGCATCTAAAACAGAGGGCCCAAGAGTCTAAAATCATAGTAAGACCGTTATCTCTTAAACAAGACTGAGTCCAAAAGAAGAAATTTCTGCCAAAATGTGCCTTGTGTCCACAATCTTGGTGAACATACACACGTATATTAAGGTTTCTATAGATACACGCATCTCACGGTTTAAAGGCATGAACGTCAGGTTAAACAGCTTATACTGGGTAAAAGCCGTATGTTACTTCCTCATTTACATCTCATTATCCTCACTACACCATCTTTGCTCTAGAAAGAACTGCCCAAACTCACTTTGAGAAAGCCTGGCCCGGCACACACTTTTCCTGATGAAGACAAAATCTGGCAACAATTCAATCACTAAGAGACTCTTCCCCAAAACAGCTCCTGGAAGATGTCAAGCATGTTCCAGATGCCCGGCCTCTGGCGCAGAGAGGTCAGCCTGCTCTGCTGTCCCCTCAGCTGACGCGCGGAGGGAACGAAACCCTCGGTGGCAGGAGATTCTTGCTCGGCCACCAACACATAGGATTTCTCCCAATCCGCCCTAGCGCCCCCGAAACAACACAGTTGAAGGTCACTAAAGGCTATAAGGAGACACACAGGTGTTCTCAGCACAGGAGAGATCACGGACTCCTCGGTATTTCCCTCACGGTGAGATTCCTACACACACAAAAGCCAATTAACAAACGATACAGATGAGATTAGACCTCGTTCATTAACGGGGAGGCTCCCTGACAATACTCTTGTTTATGCGAGCGACACCAAAGCAAGGCCTCAGAAAGACCACCTGCACCCTGGGATACCCCGTGAGCTGCCAGCATGACGTGCGTGGATGCAAACGGAGCATGCGCTCCTTCAGGTTACCCTCCCCACCTCCCCCTACAGGCTACAGCCTTAAACTCAGGCCACGCCGCAGTAGCCAGTAGGAAAACTCTTCCGAACCCCCCTCTGAAATAACCTGGAGGACCAACCGTTTAGCAGGCCCATCCGGCTGGCAGACACGGTGGTGAGTTACTCTCTGCGGGCCTGTGATGGGCAAGGGCGGGCTCTCTTCCCAGCTCCCTGGAGACACCAGGCTCTTGTCTCCCTCCTGAGGGCCGCAGCTGCTGCTCCACGCAGGCTCCGGGCAACAAGGGGCAGAGACCCGGCCTATGTCGTCCGTCCACCCCCCCCAACCCCCGCGAGCCGAGGCAGAAGTGGCTGGGGCCGCGCTGTGGGGAGCTCCAGCCTCCCACATGCCCGGGTGCCCGGGGTGGCTCCGGAGCGCCCACTGCCCACCCCGCCTGCACCGGCGACACACGGGAAAACCCGGCATCGGACTCGGTGCTGAGCAGCACAGCTGAAACAAAGTCCATCCTGCGGCGCCGGTCCCCTTTAGCAAAAAGCCCTCCAGGAAGGAGGACCCGCACCGCCTCACCCTAGGGGCGTCCTTCCCACTCACGGGCTTCGAGCTACACAGTCACAGGCACACACACCAGGGTGGACAGATCCACAGGCTTCTGAACAAGATCTGTCTCCACACAGAACTCGGGGCAGATTCAGGAAGAAGCAAGTCCCCAACAGCAGAAGGCAGCTCTAAGCCCCCCACGCCCGCACCCCTGCTGCGTGTGAACGAGGGGAAAGGAAGGTAATCGGGCTCTAGAGCTGAAGAAAAGGAGTCTGAAAACCTTTATCGCTTCCACGTGCACGTACTGGTTCAGGAACACCTTCCAGGGAGGAGAGAGAGGGTTCTGGAGCCCGCTGCTGCGTCACAGACACACCCACCCAACAGTGAACTTACCGAAGAAGTCGAATGAAAACGGGTCCCGTCCACCAAAAAATTCCCTGAAGACCTCATCCGGGCTACGGAATGTGAAGCCAAACTCAAACGGATTGTCGAAGTGAACTCCACCTGCGATGGCACACGGCATTCGGTGAGAAGGCGGGAAGGCACAGCTCTGTCTCCAGACGGCCCTCAATCATGACCCAAAAGGGAAAAGGCAAAGGCTCCTCCGCCTGGGGCCCCGCTTCGCGGCAAGAGCCGTGCCTGAAGGGAGACCACCCGGGGCTGGCGGGGACAGGCCCTCGGAGGCTCCGTGGCCCTCGCGGTCACTTCCCCATGTCTGCAACTGCCACCCGTACATAGGAAATGTGACTTCATCTTCTGTGTGGGCCGTTGTGCAAAACACGCACACAAGCACAATTGTTCACGCTCGCCAAGGGAGGCACGTGCTCTGCGGGCAGCACTGTTCTCCAAGTGGCTGCCCACAGTGGTGCTGACGGCGGGCAGGTCACCGCTGGGACCTCTTCTCTCTCTCTCTCTCTCTCACACACACACACACCCGTGGGACCTCTCCTGTCACACACACACACACACACCCACCCTGGGGGACCTCTCGTGTGTGACCCCCCCCCACACACACACACACCCGTGAGGCCTCCCCGACACCGGCAGGAAGTCTAGGAGTACAGCAGCTGCGTCAGGTACGAGCTGTTAAACTCTCTGACAAAATGCCGGGTACTGATCTGGGCCTGAGAACCCACGAACGGCTACAGCAGGCCACGCGGGCTCCGGACCCACAGAGAGCACTGTCCCCAACACACCCTCTGTAGCGGGGCGCGCGGGCTTCCATGCAGTCCGTCTCCACAAGCCGGCCCGCCTTCCAGGCCGTTTGTGTTTACGGAAACACAGCTCGTCCCAAAAGACCCTTTGTTGTCAGACGGCCTCCTCTGCTCACTGAGAAGCAAGAGGAGAATGAGAATCAACGTTTCCGTACCTCCGCCTCCACCGTTCAGTCCTTCTTTGCCGTATCTGTCATAGACGTCTCGTTTTTTAGCTACGAATCAGAAAGGAGAGAGTTCAGACGAAGCCTTTATAAAGTCGTAAACTGAAGAACCAGTGACTTCTCAAGGTTTCACTATTAGTTTTAAGGAGTTAGGCCTCCATTACTTTAAATAACGGGGGGAAGAGGGAAAATCTAAGTACAAAAACTTAGTAGTATGAAGTTTAAAAAGTGGTATTTTCTCACACCACCGTGCACAGAGCGAGTGCTCATGCGTACATGAGCAGCACACCCCCAGTTCTAAAATCATTCCGACTCTGCAAGTGCACCTTCCCCCGGCCAAGTCCAGCTGGGAGGCCCGATCTGTGGCACAGAAAGAAATAGGTCAGGGCCTTGTGGGGTCAGGAAACAGAGGCAGCAGCGGCAGAGAGAGGGCCGGCCCTAATTCATGCCCTCGAAAGGGCAACAGCCCAAGCTTGATGGTGTCCCACTGTCCTGTCCCCTCTTACTACTTACCTTCTAGAATAAACAACTACACCGTAGCCCTGTTTAAACAGGCACTTCCTTTTGATACACTATGTTTTCTACCCAAAATATCATGTTCTACCAAAACTGTGTGGTAAAGTAACAGGCGTTATGGGGGCATCTGGGTGGCTCAGTCAGTTAAACATCCAGCTTCAGCTCTGGCCACAATATTGTGGTTTTTGATTTCAAGCTTCTCACCGGGTGAGCCGAGCCCCACTCCAGGAGCCACACTCTCTTCCTCTCTCTGCCTCTCACTCACTGTGTGCACACCCTCTCCCCCTCTCAAATAAATAAAACTAAAAAGAAAAAACTGGGTTATGGGGAAAACAAGTGTACAAGCAACCACTTAAAGCCAGTTGATGGTCACCAAGTTCTAAGAAGAATGGGACCGAGGGGCACCCGGGTGGCTTAGTGGAGCATCCGACTCTTGGAGTCAGGCTGTGACTGCAGGGTCGTGGGATCAAGCCTCTCTATCTCTGTCTGGGGTTTTCTCTCTCCCCCCCGTCTGCTAATGCAGGCGCTCGCGCTCTCTCTCTCTCAAAATAAATAAAAATAAACACGGGGGCGGAGGGGAAGAATGGGAACTATGCATGCAAAGGCTGGAGACTGCATACGAGAACATGAAAAATATACTCGCCCTCAAAAGAGGGGGAGAGGGGAAGAAACAGATGTCAAGGTTGGGTTCAGTTTAAAACCAAAATCAGTTGGCTGAAATTAAGCAGCTGAGTCCAGTCACGGTTCTTCTGAAGCCCCGAGTGCGGGAGCGCGAGCCAGGGGCGCCGCAGCTGCCCGACAAGGGCTCTGGCTCCACAGCCCGGGGCCCGTCCGGTTCAGAGAGCCAAGCACCCGCGTGGGACCTTGAACGCCACATTTAAAAACAACTGCAATGATCACTGTTTACGGCTTCTGGTAACAAGTTACTCATGAAATAAAACATCTAGGACTTCCTTAAAAATAAGAGCTTTTAACGACACAAGGCGGGATCTGACTTCCAGAAGCCCCTGCTCCTCAGTACCCTGCTCAAGCCCTGGGGCGGGAAGGGCAGCTGGAGGCGTAGTTCCTCATCTCCTGACACGAAGAGCCCTTCCAAGCGGTCTCACCGGCGCGCGACCGCACCAGCCAGGTGTTTTCCAGGAGAACAACGGAGAGGAGCGACGCGCGCCACCAAAGGAGAGTGGCCAGGGCCGCCAGCGCGCCATGACCCAGATGGATTCCTACGCCCTAGTCTGTCCTGTCAGCCCTCAGACCAGAGTGTCAGTACTGTTTAAAATAGCCACCCTGAGAGAAGCTGCCAGAAGCTCCACAGCACGCATGGGTAACAGGATCGAGTGTCCGCCAGGAGCAGGAGTCAAGGCTTCACAAGAAAAGGAAGACACGCCTGTCCTTGGACCCCACACCTCGGCGGGCCACACTCACACCCCACCAGCCCCCGGCAGAGCCCGAACCCTGGCAGGTTAGCTCACCGTCCGATAACACCTCATACGCCTCGGCCACTTGTTTGAATTTTCTCTCTGCTTCTTCTTTATTCTCGGGGTTTTTATCCGGATGCCACTTGAGTGCCAGTTTCCGGTACCTTGGGAAGAGTAAAAGGGCACTGGTCACATTCATGAGCAAAACCCCAAAGGCTGTGAAACGTATGTAACGTGGAAACTGGCTTCAGAGCCATAAACCCGCGAAACTACTATCAATTTCAGTGGGAAGCTCTTCCTGCCCCAAGAATGAAGCACACAAGCTCTCACTCCAGACCGCGGTGACGCGAACCGACCTCCGGAGCTACGTGGATGCTAAGATGTCTGAAGACCAACATGTGCAGTGTGAACTCTGGTCCTGCTGCTGAGAAAGCACAGAACAGAGGAAGAGGCGGCCTTGTCCCCCGGACAGAAGGAGCCGCCCGCTGGGCACGTCGGTACGGCAGATGCCAGTCCCGCTCACAGAGCCACCCCATTCTGGATTCGATATTTCCTGAAGGTTCCATTTAACAGTAATAATTACATGCTTTTCAAACACAAGGAAAAAACATTCTCTCTTCTACTTGAACATAAGCACCACATATTGGGGGGAGGGGCTCCTCAAAATCTAAAACCAGACTAAGGACCAGAGAGTCCTAGCACTTGGCAAGCTGTTAACATAAGAATGCTATGGTTCAATTTAATTGCAGCATTTTAATCAAAAATCTTGGCTTGAACTTAACTAAAATGTGGTTAACGCTGGGCTCCAGAACACTCAAAGTGTGCTTTATTCCTCTCTCGCTGCGGGCCTGAACATGTAGCAGCAGACCCAAAGCCCTGGAGCACTACACGCCTCGGAACAAAGTGACAGACCATGTAAAGGGCGGAGGAGAAAGCCGGTCACTTTGCACTAGGTGTGCTCCTGAGAACACAGACGTGTGAAGACACTCCAGGGTGTTTCGTGTGTGTGTTCTGAAAGAGTACTCTCCATTTCTTTAGATTCAAGGCCTAATACACGAAGTGTAAAGACTATCAAATGTTGGCCTTGAGACTGAAGTCCGGCTCCACACGGGTAAGCGAGTGCCGTGGAAGAAGGAGGCCATCATGGTGGGGGTGGGGGGACACGACACAGCCTGTGACACAAACACAGGTCAGACTGCAGGTTTCCCAGGAGAAATGGGGAGGGAGGGGACAGCCATGTACGGTCACGCTCAAACAAAACTGTCTCTGGCCACTGGACAAGATCAAAGCCTGGAGTCCCCAAAATGGACCAAGAACACGCCCCAGCCAAGGCCGTAGTCTTGCTCATCAAAAATAAGTAAGGCTACATCCAGTCTAGGTCAGGATCCAACTTCACACTTAATGGGAAAATCTTCTTCCACTGAATGCTAGCATGCTCTAAGTTCATGCTCAAAGCTACCCCAAGACACTCACTCGTCAGCCCCGCTCTCGGAAGCATCTACCCCAGTCCGCTCTCTACTGTGTCTGTGGCTCAAACAGCGCAGGCATGGCTTCCATCGGACGGTGGCCACACTGCTCATAGACTGCACTTACCCGGGAAGGGGGCAGTTCACTGGCTGCCGCTGTCTGAGCTGGGAGCGGATGGGCGGAGCCCCGTGGGTGACACAGCTCAGTGGCACTTCCTGGGCCCTCCTACTCAAGTTTCTTGGCTGCCGTCTGACCCGGGGGAGGCCCATCATAGGAGCCAAGCGGCTAAGCTTAGCTTTTTTACGTGAGCGATTTTATTCAAACACCAGTGAATTTCCATGCGCAGACCTGCTAAGTCTAGCAGTGTAGACTGTGTATGAATAAAATCGCTGGTTCCAGTAACAAACTGAAACAGTTCCAGGCTCAGTTTGTAGTCTCTCTAGCTGTGCTAAAATCTAATTTTTTTGCGACACATTAAGGTCAAATGAATGAAAAAGGCCCAGTTCACCTTGAGTGCCACCCGTGGCCTCCACCTTGCCCTGCCGCAGGCCAGCCCTGGTCACGAAGGCCTAGGAAGGCCAGCAGGGGTGCGCCAGTCACCTGGCTCTAACGGCACAGGCTGGGGTCGGCAAAAGGGATGGTGCACAGCTACTACCCTGAGGAGGTCACTGCACCGCACTCTCTGAGTGCCAAGTGCCAAGTCAACTCCATTCCAAAGTCAATGTCAAAACGGTCTGGGGTTATTTCGCATCCTAAGTGAGTGTCTAATCTACTTTAAGCAGCAACAGAATCCACTGTCCCAAGGCAAAGTAACAGAGGAAACCAAGTGACCTTCTCATCCCTCAATGCCAAGTGACATGCTGGGCCTAGTCTGAGAAAGCAAAAGTTAGTTTAACTGCTCTGTCTGAAGGTAAAATTAAAGAGTGGCATTCAACAACTGTCACAGCCAGGAAACGTCATCTCAGGAGACAAACAGTTACCCTGCCCGAGGACCAGTGCGCAGATTCATTACCACATGAATACAGTTACTTACGCCTTTTTAATATCCTCGGCCGAGGCGTGCCTCTGCACGCCTAGAACTTCATAGTAATCCACCATGTTTTAACAGGCTGTTGGAGCGAGTCCTGCAATTAGAAACCCATGGTCAATGACATGACTGCCACGGTTGGGCAGCTCACCTTACCTGAGCACTAACCACTAGCCTGGCGGGCGGGGCCCTCATCTGGGAGCAGATCCCAAGATCCATGCCCTAGACCCTTCTCAACATCAAATAAAAGCTCTGAAATAACCTAATAATAGCCTAAACTAAATAAAACCAGCCGGTGACTGTGAGGCAGACGCCCAGTGCCCACCTGACCGGCAGCTGGCAGCCCTGGTGAGCATCCTGCTCTCCTGACGGCCCGCTCCGGGACCTTCGGTGACTCGGTGCGGGCCTGTGCCAGGCGTTGGGCAAGACCGCACAGCCCCCAGGACGGACACGCTGTCCCCGCCCGGTGCACAGTGGGAACCACAGGGAGACACCTCCTACAGTCTGTAGCTGTCCCCGGGGCCGGGCTAAGGCAGGCACAAATCCCCGCCCAAAGTCGCTGGGAAAGGAAAATAAAAGGTCCCTGACGACAGAGCTACTACTGCTACCTTGACCCTCAGGCATCAAACTCCCACCCAGGTCTCCCCACAGACCAAGCCTTCGGTGGGAAACTAGCAGCAGAAATGTGCTTCGGTGATTTTTGTCACTCCACAGGGCAGCACAGTGAGAATCCATTCTGCTTCTACCATCGCTAACAAAGCTTGGCCTCAGGCCTCAGGTGCCACAGACCAACTACACGCATTCTGCCTCTTTCAGATGTGAAATCTGGGGTGCCGGCTGCCGCTCAGGTCACAACCTCCCAATTCGTGGGTTCGAGCCCTGTGTCAGGCCTTGTACTCCTTCTCTCTCTGTTCTTCCCTGCTTGTGCTCTGCCTCTCTCTCAAAAATAAACATTAAAAACGTTAAGATGGGCAATCTTAAGGATTTACTTCTTTTACTCTGATTGGCTAAGAGCACTGCAGGCCTATCCCTGGGCGGTACACAGGGACTTGGCCCAGTCCGGCAAGGCCCTGGGTCAGGCTACCCCACCCACAGCAGGAGCTGGGCTTTCTGTGCATTCCCCCCCCCACCCCCAGCAACCCTACCATCAGACTTCAGAGAGACACATTGTGACCGTAAGCGAGTGGGCCGCCACAGCCGTGAGGCCACAGCGTGGAGGCACGATGGCGGCCAGGCTGAACGATGCCCCACCGAGAAATTCCTCCACTGCTCAAAACAAGACGCCTGCACAGCTGTTTCCACCGGGGAGCAGCCGTGGTGGGGCACGTCTAGGGTTACCCCGTGACTCAGCGCCCCGCGCACGCCAAGCCGCTCACAAAGCAGCTCTATGTATAAAGGTCGGGAGGAAGCACACAAGAACTCCTTGTTGCCAGTCCAGGAGCTCAACACAGAAAATAGCTCAGCAACACCACAGGACGCGGCGCCTGGGTAGCTGAGTTCACCATTTGGGAGTTCGAACCTTTCAAAGGGCTCTGTGCTGACAGTGCAGAGCCTGCTTGGGATTCTCTCCCCCTCTCTCTGCCCCTCCCCTGCTCTCGCTCTCTCTCAAAATAAATATACTTAAAAACACTTTTTAAAAATACCACAGGATGACTGAAATAGACCCCCCTACCTATCACCTTGAAATTCCTAGAAATGTTAGATAAGTCCAGCAAAGGCATCTGAAGAAGGCTGAGCTCCCAGGAAGAGGCTCAAGTGCCAAAAACACGCAGGGAGCTCATACCACAAGTGGTGGTCTTGGGATGGGGGGGGGGGCCTATTTTCAGGATGGGTCTTGCTTCTGAGGCACAGGAAGCCAGAGGAAGCACCGAAGGACACCCCCCACCACCACTGTGGCTCTCAAGGCTGTAATCAGGACAAAGCAGGGAAGAGCAGCTCTCCAACGGACTGCAGACTGCAGACAGGAGGGAAGCCCCCCAGCACGGGGAGTCCTGGGGGCCCAGTCAGCGGTGCAGAACGGAACCCCATTACCCTCCTTACCCTGCTTGCTCCACGCTCTTCAAAATTACCCAATGTCACCCAGGAGGGTGCAGCAAATAAAGGCTCCCTGCAGAAAAAGTATCTCTACAACCTAAGTCACAAAGATCCCCGCAGAAAACATAACCCCGCTGAACAGGGGCTGACAAATTCTAAATACAGGAAAGCACAGGAGGAGTGGGACAGGACACCGCCAAGAAGCTGAAATAAGGGGGCTCCTTGGCATCTCAGGCCATCATCTCACAGTTTATGAGTTCAAGCCCCCCATCTGGCTCACTGCTCTCAATACAGCCCGCTTC
>NW_027527444.1:4718415-4740057 GCF_008692635.1 Crocuta crocuta | reverse complement strand
AGTTTATACTTCGTCTCAAAAATAAACATTTAAAAAAATTTTTTAAAGTAAGTCTAAAATAAGAACTTGAAAAGGAACACATAAAAAAAGGATTCATGAAATAATCACAATAATGAACAAGGGATGGGGAGCAATCTGCTCTGGGAAATGATTATTACCAAAGCCATAGAAATTTAAAAGCAGATTAAAGAAAGATCAAGGGGCAGCACCTGGGTGGCTCAGTTGGTTAAACACCTGACTTCAGCTCAGGTCATGATCTCATGGTTCGTGGGTTCGAGCCTCGCATCGGGCTCTGTGCTGACAGCTCGGAGCCTGGAGCCTGTTTTGGATTCTGTGTCTCCCTCTCTCTGCCCCTCCCCTGCTCGTGCTGTCTCTCTCTCAAAAATAAAATAAACATTAAAAAAAAGAGCTCAAGCGTCCATGGTGTGGAAGTCAGACCTGAGGAAACTTACCAAAAGTACAGATAGGGAAAGGGAGTGAGAAGGTAACACACGCGCGTGCACGTGCGCATCCACAGGCCGAGACGAGAGGACACAGGAGGTGCTGGCCCCGGGCCCCAGCCCCAGCACGGAGAACACCCCAGCCCGGCCAGCTCCCTCTCTGCAGCGCGCCCTAAGTGTGGCCAAACCGCTATTTAGGGTGCACAGCAGGGCGCTCTGAGACGCGCAGACACTGGACAGGACGGCCATCAAGCGAACGCGCATACCCACCCCCCTGCAGGGCACCGCACCTTCTGAGAGGGGACAGCACTAGCTAACGCTCTGCCAACTGCCAGCACCGGGCACATTACTGCTAACCAGTCACTGCGCCGCACAGAACTTCCTCGAACGTGCAGGTCTGAACCCCCGGGCAGCCACAGCACCCCGCTCCCCCTCCCCAAGCCCAGTGACCACACCCGCACTGTCTCCACTGGGCTTGGCTTCCTCAGGCCCCACACTGAAGGCCAGGCGGTGTTTTTGTCTGGCTTCGCTCACAAAGCAGAGCGCCCTCCAGGCAGGGTCACCGTGTGGCCACACACTAAGGCTCCCGGTCCATTCAGCAGCCACCACGCAGGCCCCACTATTACCTGGGGCGTGCGCAGAGCCGCACGAGTCACCTGGGGGCAGGCACTGGGTGGAAACGGCCGAGGAAGTCACCCAGAAGACCACCCACCACCCAGGAGGGGACCCGCTGCATGTGGCCTACAAAAGCCGAGCTCGCAGGAGCAGAGCAGGATGGCGGTCACCAGGGTCAGGGGTCGAGGCACAGGTAGACCCGGGGACGTGCTGCTCCAGAGGCAGAGACCTGCAGTCACAAAGGATTACATTCGGGAACAGGGCTCAGTCACCACACCATGTTCTGACCTCAGAGCTGCCAGAAAGACAGAGGTCACAAGTGTGCTTGCCGAAGAAAAGGTGACTACGATGTGACAAAATGCTAGCTAACACAGGAGTGACCCTACTGCCATACAGAAGCTCAGCTGCTTGAGCGCCCAACTCCTGATTTCCACTCAGGTCATGGTCTTGTGGTTTATGAGTTCAAGCCCTGCACTGGGCGCTCTGTCAGCACAGATACCGCTTGAGATTTGCGTTCTTCCCCATTCTCTGAGCCCCTCCTATGCTCGCTCGCTCTTTTCCCAAAAATAATAAAAATTTAAAAATTAAAAAACCTTTCCCCTTTTAAGATATGTGTTTTTATAGCTGTTAAAAAAATCATTTACATTTTGTTTTCATAAATAAATTTTTTTCAAGTGAACACTACCCCCAACATGGGGCTCAAACTCCTACCCCCAGATCAAGAGGTGCCTGCTCCACCGACTGAGCCAACCAGACACCCAGAATCACGTTGTCATCATCGTCGTTGTCATGCTGTTGAAGCAGACTTCATGCCCAGCACGGAGCCCAACGCAGGGCTTGAACTCATGACCCTGAGATTAAGACGAGCTGAGATCAAGAGTTGAGTGCTTAACCCACTGAGCCACCCAGGCGTCCCTAAAAACATTTTTTAAAAAGACACATCCACAGTCCTATCGTTAACCAGACAGAAGGTTAAGCTTTTAAAATCCGGGCATTTATCAAACTCCTTGTAGTTAACATAAACTAGACCCCAGCAGCTAACAATTAGAAAACCCATGTTCTGGGGGCGCCTGGCTGGCTCAGTTGCTGGAGTATGCAAGTCTTGATCTCAGGGTCCTGTCTAGCGTAGCTATTCCTTGGAAGTAAAATCTATATTAAAAAAAAAAAAAATCCATGCTCACCTAACGTGCCCTTGGGCAAACAAAGCTTAATTTAAGCTTTGAAATGCTTACATAAACAATGGAACAAAAATGGGAAACAGTATCACAAAACTAAACACAGAAAGGAACAACTGTGAGAACAAAACTCTTGTGTTAAGAAATCCCTTGGGTCAGGGCACCTGGGCGGCTCATTTAGGCATCTGACTTCAGCTCAGGTCATGATCTCACGGTTTGTGGGTTCGAGCCCCGCGTCGGGCTCTGCTGACAGCTCAGAACGTGGAACCTGCTTCAGATTCTGTGTCTCCCTCTTTCTCTGCTCCTCCCCCAGCTCTCTCCCTCTCAAAATAAACATTTTTTTTTAAAAAGCCTTTGGGTCAAAGGAAACTAGAAATATTTAGATTAAGTATCATTATCAATTTGATCATGTGATGAGAGAAATATTTAGAAAGGACGGTACAAAACCTCAAATGCAGCAGTAACAGCTCTAGAGGTCAGAAGGTTAAGAAGTCAGGGTGCCTGGGTGCTCAGCCAGTTGAGTGTCCCACTCTTGACATCTACTCTGGTTGTAATCTTGAGGTTGTGAGATGCAGTGCAGACCCTGCTTGGGATTCTCTCTCCCTCTCTCTGTGCCCCTCCCCCACTCACTCTCTCAAAATAAACTTTAACAAAGTTTTTAAAAGTTTAATAATTCAGAACAGACATTTAAACCTAACGCCTGCCATTCTGAATACCAAAATATGCATTTTTTTCAAATACACTCCCACAATTTGTTTAAAGGTATGGGTTTTTTTTTGCTTTGAGAAAGAAGGAAAAAGCTCTAGTGGGGGAGGGGCAGGAGAGGGAGAGAGAGAATCCCATGCTGGCTCCCACCTTTCGGGGCTCAGTCCTCTGAGCCTGAACCAGGAGACCACAACCTGAGCCAAAATTAAGAAGTGGATGCTCACCAGACTGAGCGCACAGGCGCCCCTCTCAGAATTTTTTTCCCTTCTTTTTTTCAGAATCTGTCTAATTACAAATCAGGAAGAGAAAACTATACGGTGACTATTCCTGCAACCTAACATTAAAATCCAAACAGCCGTTACAGACCCCTAACAAAAATATTACTGAAGTCAGGGAAATTCCTCTGCCCTCTGGTCCTGATAGGGCGACTCAGAATCACACTGACCTCACAGCGATTTAACAGGAGAAAATCAAGTGTACGAGGCCCATGCAAGGGGGACCCACACCCCTTACAGGAAATTCCAAGACCCTGTGAGGCATCAAGAAGCTTCCAAGGGCTGGAGACAGGGAGGGTGTGAGCACACAAAGTGGGGAGACTACTAACAGCACCCGAGGAGAGGAGGTGTCTGGATGCTGCACAGGTGCTGCCTTAGGCACAGGGAGTCTCTGTGGATGGCTCTCTCTTTTCCAATGTGAAAGCAGGAGNCTGGAGGGTGTACCCACAAGAACATGGTTGTTCACCATACAGCTTTCCACACTCCATATGTTCAACTTAAAATATTAAGGTATTTGTTTGAAATGCACTCAATTACACAATATGGGAGTGAGTGCCCAATTTCAAAAGGTTTCCCTGGGGTGCCTGGGTGGCTCAGTCGGTTAACTGTGTAAGTCTCCGGGCCATGTCATGATCTCAGGGCCCTGGGGCCTGCGCAGACAGCTCAGACTGGAGCCTGCTTGGAACTCTCTCCCTTGTTCTCTGCCCCTCCCCCGCTTACAAAGCCAGGTTCGTTCTCTCTCTCTCTCTCCAAATAATCAAACATTAAAAACCAGTTCCCCGCTGGTAGTTACTGCATTCAGTGCACACTACTGAGTCAGTGACAGCAGCCAAACCGCCTCAGAATTACTAGCTACAGGAGAGGGCATCAACTCCCAAGAGCAAGAAGCTTAGCAAGCTTCCATCAGGAAGTAAAACCCTGACCTCAGGCTCCAGCACAAGAGCTGCCAGAAGAGCAGAGAGCTGGGCACCCGGGCGGGCACCTCTTCAGAGGGCTAAGCGCGTGGGACACTGGTCCCTGCTCGCTGGTTCTCTGCATGCTGGGGGTGCCCAGCAGCGCCGGGCCAGGCACTCCCCGGTACAGTGGGAACGAGATGAGGCTCTCAGGACTAGACGCCCACTCCCTAACCACTGAACCGCCCATGGCCAGAGCGCATCCGGTGTGGCAGAGGCCCCTGCCTCGACACCACTTCAAAGCCTGTATTCTCACATCCAGTGCCTCTGGTCTTTGCACTCATGTGCCTGTTTCTGTGCAAATGATGACAGCAGTGTGGCGGCAGGATCCTCAAGGCAGCTGGTGCACACACAGGAACGTGGCTTAAACTCGCCAGGCAGTGAATGCCGTGGTGACCTAACCACCCAAGACGCCCCCAGGACAGTCACTGGGACCGAGAGAGCGCACGAGCATCATATGACCGGCCGCACTCGCATGTCGGCAGCTGATGGCAGTCTGTCCCTTGTTCTAAATGGGGACTGCCCCTTGAAGAAAAGTCAAAAGAACTGAACCAAACCAACTGTCTGGAGTCAAAAGCTCACCCTCCACCACCCCTGCAGCAGCAGGCTGTTGGCACCTCCCCTTTCCTCTGCTCCTCCCCCCGCCCTGCCCAGCTNTCCAATCCCATCTGTCTTCTGGTTTTCTCTCCAAAGGAGCCCCATGGACACAGGGTGGCGAGGCCAGGGTTCAGGACCCCTTCTCAGGCTACACTCCTGCTGCTTCATGGCCCCTGGTAAGCAAATACCACAGATCCGCAGTGATGATTCCCCGACGTAAGCGCCAATCCGAGGTCTCTGTTTGGCACTTCAGACACGAACAGACAGATGACTGCCTGACACAGCTACCTGGCCGTGTGACAGACGCCCCAAATAGAACAGGCCCAAATTTCACTGGATGCTCCCTACGCCACTCCTGGTCCTTCTCTATTATGTCCCGCCTCATGCCCTCAGGCTGTGGACTGGAAATTTCACCCTCACCGACACGCTAGCCACCCCATGACACGGCCTACACCCCCACAACGTAACCCGCCGTTTCAGGCCCATCTGCCAGTTCTCTCAAAACCCTTCAACGTTTTGCGATCTTCAATGGCACCAGCCCCTCCTGCTGCTGGAGCCTCTTCTCTCGCAGCCCAAGTAAGCTATAAACATGCAGGTGCTGTCACAACACATATGAGACGGTGTCCAGCGGCAGATAAAACCAGCTACCACGGGCACGGTCAGCCGCACTGAGGATCAGACAGAGTGAGATTTTACTTCACTGGCTAATGCCGAGTCTGGGGCAGAAAGCACAAGATGGGCCCAGGACACACTGTCAAGCAAGAAACTAGGGATGCCAGCCAAGGCTACGGCCTGGCTAAGAGGAAGAAGACGGCCCGGTACCATCTTGAAGGTGACCGAGGATGAGAGCAACCACATGACGACACTGGGCCCGGCCTGGCGAGTGCAGCAGGACGGGGGTGTTTAGTGGCACACTGGCTGGACAGGACGCAAGCGTCTAGGGAACAGCACTGTACCAACGTCGGCCGCTCAGTCATGGGACACGTGCTGTGCTTAGCTTATTAAGGAAAACTGGGTCAAAGCTAGACGGGAAACATCTGTTAATGCCTTGACAACTCTAGGGTAAATCTGAAATCACTCCAAATTAAAAAACAAAAAAATGTAAGTCAGAAAGAGAAAGAGCCAGTTCAAAAGGACATCAGAACAAAAGTGATGGAGCAGTCATAGACCAGAGGGACCGTGATGGGCCACCGGAAAGGACCGCCACGTGTGCCAAGCACACAGGCGAGGAGTCGAGCGTGCACTGTGCCGCCTGCCCCTGCACGAGCTACACTCGTGACCCAACGGCTGACGAGCCAACATTCTTTGTAAAGATTTCCTGCTAACAAATGCACAAGAAATGCCAGGAGCAGAAAATTACCCATCTGAAAGTACGGATTTGGGTGCTTCTCAAAGCACAAGACTTAGACCAGCAGCACGAGCAAGTTCTTGTTAAATAAAAGGACCTCCGTCTTAAGTAACGAGCTTTTCACTTTGCCTTCGAAAGCGTTCAGTCCAAACATCCTCTGCCTGAACTAGATCCAGGCAGCAGCTCTTGATCTTGGACAGTTCCTGGGTTCTTCACGGTGAACAGCGGGCCGCCCGGGAGCTGTCGCCCTCTGGTCCCTAGTGCAGGGGCAGGCGGAACTTCTTTCTCTTCGACACAGGTACCTTCAAACATGCAGGGCCTTTACCATCGTGAATCCTTCAGTCTCTAAACTAACACAGCCTTCCCTCTCTGGGCAGTTCCCAGGAATACTGCCCTGACCCTGCCTTGGGCAAGCTCCAAGGCTGCGGTCCTTTCCTACCCAGATTCCGTACCCATCGATCATGCGGGGACGCTCCAGATGTCACCAACGGAAGGCAACGAGACATTTCTCCTCTGAACTTGGACCATCAGTGCTAGGACAACTCTCCTAGAAAACACACCTGAGTTCAATCACCAACATGCACTCAGCTATGACCTCGAGTGTGTGACGGCCCTGCTGCCCCACCTGCTAACGCTGGCCCACGCTGCAACCGATCAAATCCTTGACACCAATTCTACCATCAACATATTTGCTCTCAATAAAAACAATGATGTAGTTCTTAGTGAATTTAATCGAATTTATTATTTATAACAATCATATGCTAGAGCTTAGGGAATAAGTCACTAAGTTTAGGAAACAAACACAAACAGGTTAGTCGCGGGCAACACAAGCCAAGTATGAAGACACCGAAGCAAAAGCTCCGCGCCCCCCCCGGACGGCCTGGACAGCAGCCCCCTGTGCAGACAGAAAATTAGCTCCAACTACACTAACAGCACAGACGAAACTGTGAAACATACGGCCCATGCGAGAGGCAAGGAGTTAGGATGGCAAGACTTTAGGGGGGAGGGGGTGGGCGCCTCAAGAAAAAGGATACAATTCAAGTATAATTTTGTAAGTAAGACTTTAGGGTGCCTGGGTGTCTCAACCCATTGTGTCCAGCTGCTGGTCCCAGCTCAGGCCGTGACCCATGGTGCATGAGACTGAGCCCCAAGTCCGGCTCCGAGCTACCTGCAGAGCCCGCCCGGGCTTCCCTCTCCTGTGTGTCTCTGCCCCTCGCCAGCTCAGGAAGGACCTCTCAAAATAAATAATTAAAACCCATTTTTTTAAACGTTTATTCATTTTTGAGAGACAGAGCATGGGCAGGGGGAAGGAAGACGGAGGAGACACAGAATCGGAAGCAGCTCCAGGCTCCGAGCTGTCAGCACAGAGCCCCAGGCAGGGCTTGAACTCACCAACTGTGAGATGATGACCTGAGCCGAGGTCAGGCGCTTAACTGAGTCACCCAGGCGTTCCGATAATTAAAAAACATTTTTTAAAAGTTGGGGGCACTTGAGTGGCTCAGTCTATTGAGCACTGGACTCCACTGGACTCCTAATCTCGGCTCAGGTTATGATCTCAGTTTGTAACTTCAAGCCCCACATCGGGCTCTGTGCGGACAGTGTAAAGGCTGCTTGGGATTCCTTCCCCCCTACCCCCTGTCAAAATAAATAAACTTAAGAAAAAAAAAAAAAAAGGCAGCCTAGAAACTTAGAAATATTACCTAATTCGAAAACACCTTTAAGTAAACTGCTGCTTAACGAGGCGATATGCAGGCAGATAGAATGAGCATTATTTTATACACAAACTATTTCCCTACTCACAGATAAACTACACTGAATCTTTAACACGATTTTCCTAAAGCACGAAGTATGTCTCTTTGTTTTCAAGAAAATACCATGTGTGCCAACAGAATATTTAAAACGGCCTTTAAAAGGGGGGCACCTGAGTGGCTCAGGTCATGATCTCGAGGTCTGTGAGTTCAAGCCCCATGTCAGGCTCTGTGCTGACAGCTCGGAGCCTGGAGCTGCCCCAGTTCTGTGTCTCCCCCTCTCTGCCCCTCCCACACTCATGCTCTGTCTCTCTCTCTCTCAAAAAATAAATAAAAAATTTTTAATAAATAAATAAACTGAAATGGCCTTTACCCTCCTGAGATCAGCCCACTGTGACCCTGCTCACCAGCTGCATCTGCAAGCAAGTCTGAGGGAGGGAAAGAACGTGCTGTCCCGCCTCACCTGGGGCCTGCTCTGAGTCTACGCTCCCCCTGTGGCCTCCCACGTGCACCTGCGGTCACAGGGAACAGGGAGCACCAGAAAACCAGGAGCCCGCAGAGAGGCTGGGACACCCACCCACCTGCCTCCTCTTCTCCCGTGTGCCCAGGGCCTGGGGCATGCGGCTCCCTACTCCCCACCCCCATCTCCTGCGGACACTGCCAGGAAAAGGTGGCTTCTCTCCGGCATCCAGGAGCCAAGAAAGGAATCATTACACAAAAGAGCAGACCACGTCCACAAAAAGCACAGGGGCCCACGAAGGCCTCGGGCAGGTGGCCTTGCACCCAGCAAACACCTGAAGCCTCACTGCCGGGAGGGGAAACCTGCTGGCCAGCAGGCAGCCATTCATTTCTCAAGTCATTAAAATTAAACAAAACTTGAAAACTCAGGACCTGGTCACACCAGCCACATTTCAAGGGCCCCACGGCCACATGTGGCTACCGACCTCCATTCTGGAAAACACGCGTAGAGGACAGAGAGGGCTCCACCCACACAGGGCTGGTCTACAACCTAACAGAAATCAATTCAAGCTTACAGGCAATCTGGATGAGTGGGAAAATAACATAATCTCTGCCAACGGTATTCTGAAACTCCTCTCATTTCCGACAGGACCCCACTCCTGAATTATAAGCAAGCTATAGAAAAACAGACTTCATGTTCTTTCCACCTAGAACAATTGCTTCTTACGACAACTGGTTTGTTAATCTGAAATTTGCAACAAAATAGGCTTGACCAAATGAAAAACACTCCACCTCTTTCGTAAAGTCACTAAACTAATTCCCATTAACCAAAAGTAACTACCTCCTCCCATAAACTTAATAACCCTCAACGTCAGGACGTTCAGAAAGCACGTCACAAAGGCCACTGGTGCCTACCTATACACAGGTGAACAGTACACAAGCAGAAAAGCGTACACCTCCCCAGGACACACAATGTGCACTAAAAACTACACAGAACTAGGGGTGCCTGCCTGGCTCAGTCAGAAAAACCTGGGACTCGTGATCTCAAGGTCTTGAGTTCGAGCCTCACCACGGGTTTACTTAAGTAAAACTTAAACCTAAACTACTACATATATTAAAACCAAAAATAAAATTACAAGTGACAAGATTAAAAATATCTCTGTGTGCCTGCCAATCCTACAGGAACCAGCCTCTCAAGCTACACTGTGGTCAGGAGCAGTGCCACGAGGGTTCTAGAACAGTGTTCTCGAGAGACACAGGTGGTAGCTAAGGGTCAGCGTCCTCTTGGAGCCTTCTGCCAGTCGGTCCAACACAGTGGCTGAAGCGAGAAAGTCTGGCACGTATGCCAGCTCAGCGGTTGGTGGGGCGGAGCCCCGTGCAGGGCTCAGCACTGGCTGCTTCAGATTCTCTCCCTCTCCCTCTGCCCCTTCCCTGTTTGTACTCTCACCGTCGTTGTAAAAATATATAAACAAATGTTAAAAAAGAAATAGAAAAAATTTTTTAATTTTAATAAATAAGGGGCACCTGGGTGGCTCAGTCGGTTAAGTGCCCAACTTCGGCTCAGGTCATGATGTCACGATTTGTGGGTTCAAGCCCCGCGTCGGGCTCTGTGCTGACAGCTCGAAGCCTGGAGCCTGCGTCCGATTCTGTGTCTCCCCCTCTCTCTGCTCCTCCCCCGCCTGTGCTCTGTCTCTCAAAAATTAACATTAAAAAACTTTTTTAATTAAATAAACTTTAAAACAAAATAAACACAAGTACCAAAACAGGGAGCCTGGGTGGCTCAGTGGGTTGAGTGTCTGGCTCTTGATTTAGACTCAGATCATGAGCTCCCAGTCCCCAGCAGGGTTCCATGCTGCGTGTGGAGCCTGCCTGGGGCTCTCTCCCCCTTTCTCTGCCCCCTCTAAACAAACAAAGCTATTCTCTCCTGGAGGCGATCTGCCCTTGGGAAACGTTTTACCAGAGCCCAACCTGCCTGGGGTAGAGAAATACCCGACTCCAGTGCCCTCCAGCCCTCCTGTCCCGCCTGAGGGGAAGTGGGAGGCACTGGCAAAGTGGCCCAGAAAGCTGAGACACACTCAGGGACAGGGGACGGTCCCCCCAACCCCCACCGGCCTGCACACCACTGAAGGCCCACTGACAGCAAGCAGCTCCTTTTGCCGTGGACATCAGGCCCAGCTTCCAACAAAACATCACCAGTCACAATGGAGGGCACAACCCAGTCCGGCTGGCCTAAGCAACCGTCGGGACAAGACCCACAGGCAGAAATCACCGCCAGGAATCTGGTAAAACTGTGACTAATGTGCTCGGACGCTAATGGAAAAGCAGACTACACACAGGAACGGAAGCACGATGTAAGCACAGTGAAATTTCGAAGAGTCGACAAGAAACGCTAGAGATGAAAATCCCAGCAGAAACGAGCCAGGCCTCGGATGAGCCGCCGGGGAACGGGGCACGGCCGAGCCACGGGGCAGGCGGAGCGGAGCAGGGACCGGAAGGTGGAAGCCTCAACCGACCCTGAAGCGATCTGAAGGAACAAACGACTGAGCGTGTCCCCCAGATGAGCGTCAGGCACCCAGCCACACATCCAAGAAGACTGGGGAAGAGCACGTGGGCTAAATACCAGGAGACTACACCTGGGCGTATCACATTCAAACTTCAGAAAACCAAACATTAAAAAAACCCTGACAGAAGCCAGAGGAAAAGACCGCCTACCTATGAGGAAGCAAGAGAATTCCGTCCATGTAAGAAAGGAGGGAGTGGAAGAGGCTTACGCGCTGGGGGCAGACGAGGGCACCGACCTCCAGCTCGGCAGCCCTGCAGGCTCTCCTGCACCAGGGAGGGACAAAGGCCTTCTCTGACCAGCGAGAACGGAGGGAGCTTGCTGCCCGCGGACGGGCCTCGCAGAAGCGCCAGCAGCCCTCCCGGGAGAAGGGCCAGGGTGCCCGGCGGAACTCAGACCTGCGCGACGAATGCGAGAGAAAGGGGCAGCACATATAAACTAAACTTTCACTTGTTACTAATCTAACAAATAGCAGTTCCCTCCAGTCACAGCAACAACGTCTCCCGTTACAGACGCTTCTGCACACGCCCGGGCTTCCTGCAGGTGGCGTGAGTGAGAACCCCCCCAGGGCGGGGGGTCACACGGTACTTGCACTACCCAGGGACCACTGCAGTGTCACATAACTGTGCCTGCAGTTGGTTATAAATGTACACTGCAAACTCTAGGGCGACCACTAAAAAAGGTAAAAAGAAATAAAAGGTAACACCCTAAAAAGGAAAGAAAATGGAATCCCATAAAATGATCGATTAAATCTACAAAAGGCAGAGGCGCCTCGGTGGCTCAGTCAGTTAAGCACCCCATGTTGATTTCAGCTCAGTTGGTGATCTCCTGGTTCATGAGATCAAGCCCCACTTTGGGCTCTATGCTGAAGGTGAAGAGCCTGCTTGGAATTCTCTCCTCCCATCAAAAAAAATACATCAACTTAAAATAAATTTTAAGCTACAAAAGGCAAAAAAGCCTGGAAGCATGGAAGACAAAAACAGCAACAAAGACACTGGTAAAAACCTATAATGGTTAACAAAGTTGTTAGATGTTAATCCAACTAAATCAGCAGTCACTTTAACATCAATGGTCTGGGGGCGCCTGGGTGGCTCAGTCAGTCAGACGTGGGTTTCGGCTCAGGTCATGATCTCAGGGTTTGTGGGTGGGTTTGAACCCCGAGTCAGGGCCCACGCTGCAAAGCCTCCCTGGGACTCTTTCTCTCCCTCTCTCTCTGCCCCCCCCCACTCACTCTCTCACAATAAACTTAAAAAAAAAACAAAAAACAATGGTCTGAATAAAGCACCCTGAAACCCACCTACAGAATGTGCCCCTGCGCTGCACGCTGACCCACCCAGCTCTCAATCAGCCTTTCGGGCACTTGGAAGGGCTCGCTCTTCCCTCCACGGGGCGCTCCCACGGGCTCCCCCACACCCCCGGCCAGTCAAACTGGACACCCAAGAGTTCCTGAGACTCACCCCTTCCCTGAACCTCAAGCAGCCCGTCCCCTAGGGCCCGGCAGCTGCCCTGCCCCAGCTCAGCCCCTCCCCAGGGTCACCACCCGCCGCAACAAGTGCAAGGTCGCACAGGAGGCAGGTCTGCGTCCGCGCGAACCTGCAAGGACCCCAGTCAGAACCCTGGCTTCTGGTCTCTTGCTTTTCATGCCTGTCACCTTTACTGTTCTTTTTTTTTTTTTTAACATTTTTAAAAATTAATGTTAATGGATACGCTGTAATATTCACAAAAAACACAAGTCAGAAGTGCTAGTTATTTTTCCTGCAACAGTTAAAACGAAATGTTTCATTAGTTTACTACCAGCACCAAAGGCCTGGCCCCCGATTCCCTATCCTCCGGACGCTGCCCCGGGTGCGAGCGGGACGTCCCCCCGGGCTCTGACCCCTGAGGCCTGAGCCCCCGGGCCCTCCTGCTGCATCCTCCGTCCTGCCCCCAATGGGAGAACACGCTCCCCGTGGGCTCGCTCTCCGCGGAAACCGCTCACACGTGCACCGTCACAGCACGCCATCCCATCGCTCCATCGCGGTGTTTCCCAGGCTTTGCACGTCACCAGCTCCTCGGGGGCAGGGCCCATCCGCGTGAGCTGTCGATCTCCGTACTCTACTCCCCAGAAGACAACGAGGCCCAGGGAGCACAGCTGCTCTGAGCAGCACACCGTCAGGGGCTGTTAAAGGTCCCTCACCTCCCTACGGGGCGGCGGCTGCAGCCCTGCCGGCCTAGCCATCGGCGCACGCCGCGCTCGGTGCCATAAATGCTGGCGCGGGAAGGGTTTATACTCCCTCAGTAAACCCCAAGGACGTGACGTTTAGGAAGACTCCAGCAAATGAGCAAATCTTCTCACTGGCCGGCACCTGATCCCGGACGGTGACCTTTTTGATGCCCGTCAGGGAGCTGCCTCTGAGGACCCCGCGGAGCCCATCCCTACCTGCTTGCCTGATGGTCGATTCTCCCGCCAACACTGGAAACACACTTAAAACCTTTCTTTCCCAGTCCGTGTTCAGACGAACAGCACTGCACGTGACCTTAACACACCCGCCGCCCACAAGGGTAAACTCGGTCAGTGAAAAGAGCAGAACTGGGGCCATTTAAATCAGCATGTCAACTTCTGGTAGAGCGTGCAAGGTTGAATTTGGCAAATGGAAAAAAATGCATGTGAAGTGAATACACAACGATGATAAAGTGACCTGATAAAGGTGTTAGCTACACAACCGTTCCTGTGCTGCAGCGCACAAGTGTATAAAAACACACACGCTGCAAACTTGCAATGTCATAGGCCAACTTTATGTCAGAAAAATAAGAAATAAATAATTCAGGATTAAATCACCAAAGTAAATACATGTAGTACAAGGACAAATAAATGTGGACGTGGCGGCACGCCCCCAGAAGCGACAGTCAGACGGGAAGCAGGGGCCAGGCCCGCACCCCCAGCCTTCGCTGTAGAGGCCCTTATGCGGCTCAGAGGCCGGCAGGCCCACCATCACCCCTTTAACAATGAAAGCCATCCCGTGGGGTGGCAGACACCGCACACACGGGACCACCCTGACCCAGGGACGCCTGAGCCCGAGTTCGGGCATGCACCGGAAAACCTGGGGCCCAGAGACGGTACCCACCCAGGGCTCAGAGCTGCACACCGCAGTGGTGAACCCGTGATCCATGGATCCAGCTCAGACCCAGGTCCTCCGAGCATGAGCTGCCCTCTTCAGACACAGCAGTGAGATCNGAGGCCCGGGGGGGGGGGGGGGGGTGTGTGTGCAGGTGAAGCTTCCCACTCTTGATTTCAGCTCAGGTCATGATCTCAGGTCCTGGAGATCGAGCCCCACATCGCGCTCTGCGACAACAGCACGGAGACCGCTTGAGATTCTCTCCCCTTCTCCCTGCCCCCCCCAAAATAAATAAACATGAGAAAAAAAAGGAATATCTCACTAAGTATGCTGTAGAAATTTCTACATCAAAACAATGGGTCTTAAAAAAAACAAAACAAAACAAAACACTATCTTACCCATCTGCCTTCCGCAGAGGCTGCACTGACTTCCAGTCTAACCAGTACTATCAGCCCTCGGGAACACTAACTGGCCTGTCTCGACTTTTCCAACCACTTAAGTGAAGCCTGACCTGTTGGCACCTATGAAGTTAAGCATCTTTTCATGTTCAAGAGCTCTCTAAGTGCTTCCACTGAACTGGGGTCTACATCCTTTACCCATTTTTCCACCTGCTGGCCTTTGTGTTTTGGGAGTTTTTTGTTCATTTAACCAAATTTTACAAAGGCCACTGGAAACCAAGTTTTTACTATGTCTTCTAACATCCATTCCTTCAACAGGGGAACATCTACCAGCTGGGCTGAAAACAGTCACTTCTAGGGCCAAGAAAAAGTGGTCACTACAGAGTGCTCCCATCAGCGTGAGACAGAGTGCAATTCAGGCTCCCAGGCGAGTCCGGGCAAGTCCAGGGCAGGCTGTGAGCACAGAGGCTCCAGGGACAGGGGCACACGGGCAGAGACCTTCAGAGACGGTGCTCTGCAGGGCTACTTATCACGTGGCGGGGGTCTCCAGTCGCCTAGCGTCTGACTCCTGATTTCTGCTCAGGTCATGATCTCATGGTTGAGGTTCACGGGTTCAAGCCCCACGTCGGGCTCTCAGCTGACAACGTGGAGCCTGCTTGGGACTCTCCCTCTCCACCCGGCTCGCATGCTCTCTCACAAAAAATAAACTTAAAAAAAATAGATTCTTGCATGCACAACATATGCCAGATATTGTAGATCCTGCTCTCATCTTCTCAAGGAGAAGCCTCCATCCACGATACTGTACCCCAACAATCAGGGACTAGCCGTCTCTGGAAATACAAATTCGCATTTCATTTAGGTTACACGTCACTAGTCCTGACAACACAAAGAGAAATCCTGTCGTCTGAAGCTTTGGTTCATCTGAGGAAACCGCTGCTGGAGTGAACAGAAGGTGAGTTCTCCCAGCACAGCTTCCACCAAGGGTGAAATGTCTCCTCTTTCCCAGAGAGTCTCTGGATCAACAGTCTCTCCCGTCTAACTCCACAGGGTCCACCCTGCCCATCAAGACTCTTGCTTTCCCAGTAGATCTTACGATGACAAAAACGGAGCTGGGACACACACACACACACACACACACAGCCAACATGTCCCCCAGAGCGAAGGCTGGTAGTTCAAATACCCATTTCTCTACGGTTGCTTGCACTTTAAGCCCTGCACCATGACCTCAATACCGAAACCCAAGTTCTGCTTCCCAAAGCTAAGTCAGCGGGCATCGTCTACATTTACTCTACGGATGGATTAAACCATTATTATTAACATTTACGAGTTTTATTTCTCAAGAGTTTTTGACAGTAGAATTCTGGGTAAAAAAAGTCTAGTCATTTTTTCTGAGTGAGATTTCCCTTTTATGATCAAGAGGGAAAAGTGCATAGATTTCCCAGCCAAGCCGCCTTTATGAACTTCTCTTCCTGTGCGTCACCGAAAAAGTACCAGAAGGCGCCCTACAGGTTCCCAAACTGCTTGGTCCCTTCAAAAATTCACCTGATTCATACTCAAGGCTTCCTCTGACCAATGAGCCACCTTGCTTCTCTGTTAAATAAAATAATCCCTAAAACTCTAGCCCCTTAAATCAGACACTCTTTACGGACTGCATGTGACCCAGTCCAAGGAAAGAAGAGCTCTAGCTACAGAGAGAACACCCTGGCACTGGAAGAAAGGTGGAAGTGAAGTGTGACAACACATCCCACCACACCACTCAACTGCACAAACTCACTGCCTCCCCCCAAACACCATCCCCCTCCCGCCCCCCGCAACAAGTTGCAAGCAAAACTGATGTCTCTGAAATAAGGCCCGGAGTGTTCTTGTCCACGAAGCTTCCTCTCAGCTTTGACCGTAAAGCCAGCAGGTACCTGACGGCCCAGGAGACGCGCCCCGCGAGGACTCAGCGCTAACAAGCCGCAGCTCCTACCCGACTCAGTGACACCACCTCGGGTTTGTTGTTATTTTCTAAAGAAGAGGGGCCCATCAAGAACGTATGTGCCCAACGTGACTGCTACCAACACAGACCGCGTACAGACTCTCAGAGCCGCGTCCTCGGGCCCGGAGGTGCTGTTACGCCGCATCCCAAACCCCAGCCACCCACAGAGAAGCGGCCATCTTTCCACCCGACCTTTCTCAAGCATCTCTCCACCTAACACCTAACAAACCTTGCTCTGCCTACAAAACAACAAAACCTCCTTTGTTCCTCCCAATCCCGGGGACTCATCACTGAAAACGGAGCTCAAGGGAGAAAGCCCTCCTCCTTGCACAAGGCCTCTTCTCACTCTCCCCCTACAGAATGCTGCGCACTCTCCAGTTTTAAGTAACATAATTTCAGGTCATAAATCCACTGAAGACATTCCCCCTCTTTAGCTTTAAAAACCAGAAAATCGGGGCACCTGGGTGGCTCAGCCGGTTAAGCAACCAACTTCGGCTCAGGTCGTGATCTCATGGTTCGTGGGTTTTCGAGCCCCGCGTCGGGCTCTATGCTGACAGCTCAGAGCCTGGAGGCTGCTTCAGATTCTGTGTCTCCCTCTCTATCCGACCCTCCCCTGCTCTCACTCTCTCTCTCTCTCTCTCAGAAATAAATACATTTAAAAAATAAATAAAAACCAGAAAATCAAAATGCTCATTACTTCTGTTAACCAGGAAAAAGAGAACTGCAAAGAAACCATTTTCAAATGTTTAATTGTGACGTCAACTAATTGAGTGCAATGCTGTCTGCATAATGGAAAAGAAGCAGGCCAGACATTCAACAAGAAAGAGGTCTGGGAGTTTCCCGTGTGTCATTTCATTACCTGACAAATTATCAGAACACACACGTACGTAGGGGGAAAAACACAGAGTGAAGCATCATTCCTTACACAGACAATCTACGTCTTTATCTGGTGCTTACCCGACACATCCTTAAGTATTCCTGAAACAAACGAGGAAATTACCTCCACGGTAACTCAAGATCTCAGACCAATGATTGTGAAAACAGGCCATCATCAACTATTAGACACTTAGAAGCATGGCTAACTTCCTTCCATTCAAACAGAAGAAACAGGCGCGCCTGGGTGGCTGAGTCAGTTAAGCGTCCGGCTTCAGCTCAGGTCATGATCTCATGGTTCGCGCGTTCGAGCCCCGCGTCAGGCTCTGTGCTGACAGCTCGGGGCCTGAAGCCTGTTTCAGGTTCTGTGTCTCCCTCTCTCTCTCTGACCCTCCCTTGCTCATGCTGCCTCTCTCTCAGAAATAAAAAAATATTAAAAAAATAATAATAATAAAACACAAAAAATACCAAGTATACCCAGTCCTGGTACTTGTGAAGGCAAATTGGGTATTTTTCCCCCCATCTTTCCTAAACTCTAGATTCCATGAATCACAGCAAGGTAATCAGGACAAAGACACACCTGGAAGAAGGACCCAACCGAACCAGTATTTTCTCCGCACTCTGGGTCTGGAACCACGCTATAGACAGGCACACAGGGAACACAGGGGGGAAGATTCCGGGCCTGCCCTAGGGGACTGCACAGGGAGGCCCGGCACAAAAAACAAGGCAAACTGTAATCGCCCTTGCTGGGGAAAAGTCAGCTAAGAGCCTGGAGCCTTTCTCGGATTCTGTGTCTCCCTCTCTCTCTGACCCTCCCCTGCTCACACTGTCTCTCTCTCTCTCCCTCTCTCTCCCAGAAATAAATAAAACCTTTAAAAAAAGAAACATTTTTAAAAAATGAGGTATTTTTGAAACTTTCTTAGATAGACTATTAAAACAAAAGAGGTCAGTTGTGGGTGCACCTGAGTGGCTCGGTGGGTTCAGCATCCAACTTCACTTCAGCTCAGGATCTCCCGGTTCGTTAGTGTGGAGTCTGCTTGGGATTCTCTCCCTCTCTCCCTTCCCCTGCTCACATTCTCTCAAAATTAATAAACTTTTTTTAAAAAAATTTTTTATGTTTTCTTTATTTCTGAGAGAGAGACAGAGAGAGCATGAACGGGGAGGGTCAGAGAGAGAGGGAGATACAGAATCTGAAACAGGCTCTGGGCTCTGAGCTGTCAGCACAGAGCCTGACGCGTGGCTCGAACCATGTGATCATGACCTGAGCCAAAGTCAGACACTTAACCGACTGAGCCACCCAGGTGCCCCTCAAAATTAATAAACTTCCTAAAAAAAAAAAAAAAAAAAGGGAAAAATGGTTTTTGCATGTGACCCTAAAATTTTGAAGTTTGAAAAACTATCAACACACAAGGAAAGCATCAAATTTCTGCAAGCTGGATTATCCAGAAGTTCTTTTTTCCAAATCAGCTTTAAAATTGTCTTTGCGGGGCGCCTGGGTGGCTCAGTCAGTTAAGCGTCTGACTTCAGCTCAGGTGACGATCTCACAGTTCGTGGGTTCGAGCCCCGCGTCGGGCTCTGTGCTGACAGCTCAGAGCCTGGAGCTGCTTCAGATGCTGTGTCTCCCTCTCTGCCCCTCCCCTGCTCACACCCTCTCTCTCTCAGAAATAAAATACGACATAAAAAAAAACAGTAAAAAATAATAATAAATAAAATAGTCTTTTCATTCCTACACTATCATCCTTTTTTTTTTTTAGGTTTGTTTATTTTGAGAGCGAATGAGCAAGCACAAGCGAGGGGGGACAGAGAAGAGGATCCCAAACCAGACTCTGCTGTTGGCACAGCCCGACCCGGGGCTTCAACTCACAAACCGTGAGACCCTAACGTGAGCCAAAACCAAGAGTCAGACATTTCAGTGACTGAGCCACCCAGGGGCCCCTACAGAACCATTTCTACTACTATTCTTATCTTCACCAACTTTGCTTTTCTTCTCACTTACCTCTCGAACTAAGGTTCTCACAAATCTCATCTATCAAAGAACCACTACAGCGTTTGTTAAATCCTGCCCCTGCCCCTAATAAGCCCGCAATTATGCCCATTTCCCCACTAGGTGGTGTCCTGAGCAAACCAGACTTACAACGTAGTCCTCTACCACTAAATTTTACAACCGTTTCCAAGACAGTAAAAAGGCAAAATAAGGCTTTTTAAGTATCCTGTTAAAATGTCAACTTACAAATATAAAGCCTGATCCCATTAACCTAACCCCCATCGAGATGGCCCGTAACCGGCCTTACCCGTGACAGCAGGGGGCACGGCTGAAGGCAGTCCCACCACTGTGCCCCCAGCGGAAAGTAACAGGGATGTCACCAAGGTGACACAGTGAGCTTTACACTGCAACCCTGAGAAACTGAGACTAAAATAATTTACGAGGGCACGTGGGCAGCTCAGTCAGTTAAGTGTCCGACTTCGGCTCAGGTCATGATCTCATGGTTTGGGAGCTGGAGCCTCGCATCGGGCTCTGTGCTGACAGCTCAGAGCACGGAGCTGCTTCAGATGCTGTGTCTCCCTCTCCCTGCCCGTCCCCCACTCCTTCCCACTCTCTCAAAAATGAACATTAAAAAATTTTTTTAATAAAAAATAACTTACCAAGTGTTAACGTGCCCTTTTTAAAACTAAAAAATATGCATACATCATCCCACCTCAAACCTGATTTCTGAGTCTGCTACGCTGAAAACTACTGATGGTGTGGAGTACAACTGTATTTGTTTGAAACTGTCCAAAATAGTTAATACAGCGAAAAATGGGTCTACTCTTAATTCTGATACCTGTAACAATCACGAGTTTGTTAAAAAAAGAAAAGCTATTGTAAGCCACTTAATTGCAGGAACAGTGTAATTCCCTATCCACAATTTCGTCTTTAGAATATCACTCAAACGATACTCCCCACCCAGCCCTCCAGGTAAGTCCGACTGGCAGCCGAAAACACCTCTCAAATACAGAGTCAAATCAAGAGAACAAATTTAAAACCTGTTTTTTCCTACAAGGGTGTGAACTCCTCTGGAACTCTCTAAAGGCTCGTTTTTAAATTCCCAATCTCCCCCGCCCTCTACGGCACCAGGTCAAGGCAGTTTAGGCCCCTCTCAAAATCCAACCTCTCAGCTCCCACACCTACCACTCGGCCAAGGCCGTTTACTCCCTGAATTCACAGGCGAATACAAAACATTCCACGGCTCACTGAATGTGCATAAAAAGCACGGGTCTTTGTGTTACACGACATACAGATACAGACGTACAAGGTGGGGGGCAGGAGCTCAGTCGTTAAGCATCCGCTCAGGTCGTGATCTCTGGTGTGGGTTCAAGCGCCGCCTCAGGCTCTGTGCGGACTGTGGAGCCCACTTGGGATCCTGATCCCCTCTCTCTGCCCCTCCCCTGCTCACAGTCTCTCAAAAAATAAATAAATAAATAAACATTAAAAAATATACATATGCAAGTACTAACCCCGAAGAAACCGGAGTCTCTTACTGTGAACCGGAGAAGTCCAGATTAAATTTCCCAGGGAAATCCGAGAGGAGCAGTCCGGGGGAGGGGCGGGCTGTAAACACGCGGCACTGAAACATTCCTGATACACAGGATTACTAGAGAAAACGATTAAACCTGAAAAACAATCCGCAAACGCGTTCAAAGGAAACGGGTTTCTTTTATTTCCTCGTGTCACTCAAGTGGTCCCTAACTCAAGTCGTACAAACTGCAGGTCGTGACTGGACGGAGCAGCGCTCGGCCCACCCCACCCACGGGGGCTGCAGCCTCCGGCTTCCAGGGCGGCGCCCCCCCACCCTCGGGCGGCGGCGTGACCTTGCCCCGTTTCCCGTCCGCACTAAGGTGACAAAGTGACGCGCGCGGCCCACGTCCCCGAGCCACGGCACTACCTCACACACAGGTCTGAGACCAGAGTCTGAGACGGACTCTTCCTGCGCCAGCTCCGTCCCCGCTCGGGCACAAGCGGGTGTGAGCCGCAGCAACACGGACCGCGGAGCAGCCTGGGGCCCGCCACGCACGCCGGCTGCTTCGGCCGAAAAGCAGGCATTCTGCTCGTCCGCAAAGTTTTGAAAACCCCAGTGGGAAGTTCCGGGAACGCGGCTTCGCGTCTCCGGGAGCCGCTTCCTGGTCTCCGCGCCCGGCAGCGCCGCCCCCCACGAGGCTGTCGCTCGCTCGCTCGCTCTCTGCAAACCCACCCGGCCTCGGGCTTGGGCTCCTCCACGCGGGGCTGGGAGNTGCAGCCGCCCGGGGACACGACTCCGTGACCTCCGCTAGTGTAGACCGGTTACAGTGGAAGAAACTGCGGGCGCAGGTGGAGCTCCGAGCGGAAGCGACCCCTTTGTGAGCGGACGCTCGCGTGCACGCGGGGTCCGCGTGGAAGTGAGCTTGG
>NW_027527444.1:4713799-4718214 GCF_008692635.1 Crocuta crocuta | reverse complement strand
CCCGCGCCCCTCCCCAGCCGCCCCCGACCCCCGCGTCCTGGGCCGCCGCCGGGCGCCTCCCGCGACGCCGGGCCGACACGCGTCGTCCCTTCGGCCGCCTCTCCTGCTAATCCGCCTCCCGGCAGCCGAATTGCCAGGGCAGCTGAAGAACCCACCGGGGCGGGAGGGAGGCCTTTCGCCCCGAGTCCTCCAGATCCTTGGGTAGAAGCCGCTTTTCCTTTGCGGCAGCTGCTTAACCACCTTCCGTGCAGGCGCCGGTTCTCCCTGCTGCGGGCCGGCCGCTCCGGCGGGAGGAGGACTTCGGGTTGAGGGCAGCGGAGCCCCTGTGAGCGAGAGAACCCCTCCCTTAATTACACGGAAGAATCTAAATTGGGAGCCTTTCGGAGACGCATTTTATCCGAATGACCCATCCGTGTGGCAGGACAGACATTTGCTCTGTTCTCATTGCCCTGGAAATTGCACGCCTTGCCTTTGAAGTCCCAGACCTTCTCAGTTCAGGATGACAAACATCCCTCATTTTGCCTGACCTTAGAAGTCCCGAGTCTGAGTGGCTTCCCCGCGTGTGAGCTGTTAACGCTGATTTTTCTCCTGTTCCCCCGTCTCATGCTAATTTGATCCTTAATCCAGTTCCAAGGACTTTGAAGACTGGAATTCTTGCTTCCCTTGCAAGGAGACCGCATTCTTGCCTCCTGAAGCTGCTTACAAAGGAAACATTGCATATATTCTTTTGTTTCTTAAACCCTCATTGTATCAGTTACAAGGTAGATTTTAGTAAGTGACCAGTTAGCAAAAGAAAACAAAAAAATTTCTTTGAGTCAATTTCCTACAAAGTTTCCTTTACTATGGACACTTCATGATAACACTTAAGATAGGCTCGGCAGAGACTGGCTTTTCATTCAGATACAGGCACAGTTTAGCACTGTTCTGTGTAACTGTGTACACCAGCCCGCTGGGGGAGTTTTATTTCCCTTCCAGTGTTGCCGTGCTATCATGTGACATTTCACATTGAAATAAGTCCCTACAGCAAGTGTGAGCTAATCTTGAAACACAGCACATAGACTTGAATTTTAAATAGCAACGGGTAGGCTCGCCACAAATAACTTCTTCATCCTGGCTCCAAAAAAATAAATATTTTTTAAAACATCTGTCGGCGTAGTGAACTGCATCTACCAGAAAACCAAACGACAAAACGAGTCTCCAGCCCTCACGGGGTCCCCATGGTGACCTGGATGAACATTAAATAAAGGCCCTAAATGGCAATATCTAAGTAACTCTCTTTTTTTTTTAATTTTTTAATGTTTTTTATTTATTTCTAGGAGGGAGAGAGAGAGACAGCGTGAGCAGGGGAGGGTCAGAGAGAGAGGGAGTCACAGACTGAATGAAACAGGCTCCGGGCTCCGAGCTGGCAGTCAGCACAGAGCCCGACGCGGGGCTCGAACCCACGAACCGCGAGATCATGACCTAAGCGAAAGTCGGACGCTTAACCGACTAAGCCACCCAGGCGCCCCTCTAAGTAACTCTTAAAAAGAAAAACGGGGCACCTGGGTGGCTCAGTAGTTTGAGCATCTGGCTCTTGGTTTCCACTCAAGTGAGTTCGAGCCCCAGCTTGGTGCTGACAGGGAAGAATCTGCATGGAATTCTCTCTCTCTCCCTCGGTCTCTCCCTCCTCCACTTCTCACCCCCCTCCCAGTAAATAAACTAAAAAAAAGTAACCCTCTTAAGTAAACAGAGAAGCTCTTTCAAGATAAGATTGCGGATTTTTTCCAAGATTCATGTAGCCCAGACGGTGGTGCTACCGGAAACGCTAGTGCAGGAGGCAATTCTCTCAAAACGGAACAGCAAGGGTTCACATGGGAGGGACCCAGGCTGCAGTGCAATGAGGGGGCAAAGTGCAGAAGCGCAAAGTGGGCCTGCAGAGTGTGAGCACGTGGCTCAGAGTACAAGCACAGGGGCTTTTGACCGTGAGAATGGGGTGTAATTGCCTGTGCGGAGGGCAAGGACTTGGCTCCTTATCTGCTGGGAAAGAAAGCCAAGCAATGACAAACCTGTGGTTTGCGTGCATGGATGGAAGAGGAGGGAGACTCTGACTTTGTTGCCTCATCTGTAAAATGGAGATAATAGGCTTGTCGTGAGGGTTAATTGTGTGTGTTCATCCCAGTGCCTGGCACGCAGGGACACTCCATAAATGATAGCTCTCCTGTGTCACCGCCTCTGGGAGAAACTGATAAAAGGCACAAACTTCATCCCAGAAAAATGTGCAAGGGCTAGGAGGGTATCTGCAGACACCTTGTCCGCCCTGCACACACACACCCCAAGCCCATCCACAAGTCCAAGAAGGTCCAGGATGACAGCTCAGCAATTTCTATCACACTGTACAATTTATCCTTTTTTTTAATGTTTATTTTTGAGAGAGAGAGTNGACTTGCTGCTCTGCCTTTGGGTTTTGTCTGCGGCGAGTGGCCAGGCCCGGGCTGTTTGGGGCCCCGGAGCCGGGCCCGCTACGTAGGGCCTTTCCAAGGTGGAGAGCTAAGACGAGTTTATTTTGAGTGAGAAGCAATCAAAGCGCAGCGGATTCAGGAAAAGCTCTTACCTCCCCCTCAAGTGCCTAGATTTACATTGGAAAGAAGAGCCTGCCTCCGGAAGAGAGCTACCAACACAGGTTCCCTTTCACCTGAGAAACCTACTTGCATAACGAGGCAGCCTTGTCGAAATTGTCGAAATCTCTGCTGTCCCCTCCCTGCTGATGGTCTTCCTTCCCTCTGTTCCCCCGGCCCAACCCCCCTCCTTAGCACTGGGTGTCCCGGACCTTCCTGCGGCCAGACTGTCTTTAAAATGGATTCCTGATCTGTACAAAAGTAAATCTGATTTCCTCCTGCTGATGGCTCCTGTCAATGTGATCCTTAGTCCAGCTAGAAGGACCTTGAAGTTCAAAGCAAATTTCTTCCTCCCCAACACACGTGCGTGTGCGTGTGTGCACGCATACATAAGTGTACGTGTGTACATGAAATACACACAATATGGGAGGAAACTTATTTTCCTGCTCCCCTTCTGAGTTCTTGGCTAATGAAAAACAGGTAGAGGAGGAAAGCAAATGCAGGTGTATTAACATATATGCCTCAGGTATACTTGGGAAATACCCAGGAAGTGCCCCAGCCACCACCTTCTACCGAAGACAAGAGAAAAACGTGGAGTGGGGAGGCGGCCAGGTTAGGGAGGTGATCGGGAAAAGCAAGGGAAACAAGGTTAGGTCGCTGTGCGGGTCTCGGTCTGCGGCTGCCTCCGCTGATGAGCTTCTTGTGACTTAGAACCCTCCTCCTCCATAGCTGAGAGGGAGACCCTCTCACACGTGGAGACCCCTTGGACAGACAACTCCTTACAGAAGCGCAAGCTTCGATTTGGTTTCAGGGCAATAACTGGCGACAGAAGGCAAAGAGGTGTAAGTACCGGAAAGGGGCATACTTGACCGCTTCCATGTACGTGCACAGAAAAGTAGAGGAATAGTCGGTCAGTTGTTAAGGTTGCTTAGGATCTGGTGAGATTCTACTTAGTTTTTGCTTTCTTCTTTCTGATTGTATGAACTTCTGTATTACCTATAAAATACACGATTGCTTTTAAAAAAAAAACCAATAAATAAAATCCTTTTTACACAGTGGAAACCACAGAATGGCAAAACGTCCCTGCAGAATTCTGTAGTGGCGCGGGATGAGGCGGGAAGAGGTTGAAATTAAGTGGTGGAATAGCATGAGGAGCGTATTTTCATTTACCTACACATTGAACATGTATTGAGCACCTACTGTATACCAGCATAAGGCTGGGCCCTAGATGCAGGTCAGAGAAGACAGGTCTCATTCCCTCGAAGAGCGTAGGGTCCAGTGAGAAGACAGCCCCTTAAGCATTGGCTCTAGTGCTGTGTGGGAGCGCTGTGGGGCTCTGACGGGGTTTTGGGGTGATCAGGTCCAGGGATGACAGCCAAGAAAGAGTTCTTGAAGACGTCTTTGGTGCAAAAAGGTGATCATTAAGCATGGGGACAGGACCCGAGGGCAGAAAATGCTGCCGGGGGTGTGCAGAGTGGCGGGCTATTCACTATGGAGTTGGCGGGGTAGAGGCAAATGGCAGGTTTCCAAAGGGATTTCCATGCGCTAAGGGGACCCACAGGCCTCGCTGAGGTCGAGCTAAGGATGTTTCCCTCTAGCAAAGCACTGAGACAGCAGGGAGTTCCCAGAGATGAGGCTACTGATGGGACGCCCCTTTCTTTGTAATTTACTAAGACTTTTGTAAACTGATGGAGACCCCCGTCCCAAGTGACTGTGAGCTCTGTCAGTTGACGTTGGTTTTCTTTCCCTTTCCTTTGTCCTGGGCGCCAGGAGTGCCCGAGGAAGATCCCACACACCCCAGCTGGGGGGGGGGCGGTTACC
>NW_027527444.1:4712814-4713077 GCF_008692635.1 Crocuta crocuta | reverse complement strand
CCCCCCCCCCCCCCCCGCCTGCCCTCTGCTCCCTCCTCAGCTCCCGGCCCCGAGCAGGGGGGGGGTCCAGATCAGGATGAGGCCAGGAGGCAAGGAAAGCTTCCAGATGAGTGCAGCCATTTTGATTTTTGTTCAGCTTTATGCTTCTATGGGGTTTCACCATCAACAAGGTCTAGAGGGATAAGATGGAGGCCAACAGGCGGGTCCTCATTCCCCCTCCATTCTCACCTCCCACTTCCCAGCTGGTGTCCGGGCTCAGGCGG
>NW_027527444.1:4704443-4712778 GCF_008692635.1 Crocuta crocuta | reverse complement strand
GCTGCTCTGCCTTTGGGTTTTGTCTGCGGCGAGTGGCCAGGCCCGGGCTGTTTGGGGCCCCGGAGCCGGGCCCGCTACGTAGGGCCTTTCCAAGGTGGAGAGCTAAGACGAGTTTATTTTGAGTGAGAAGCAATCAAAGCGCAGCGGATTCAGGAAAAGCTCTTACCTCCCCCTCAAGTGCCTAGATTTACATTGGAAAGAAGAGCCTGCCTCCGGAAGAGAGCTACCAACACAGGTTCCCTTTCACCTGAGAAACCTACTTGCATAACGAGGCAGCCTTGTCGAAATTGTCGAAATCTCTGCTGTCCCCTCCCTGCTGATGGTCTTCCTTCCCTCTGTTCCCCCGGCCCAACCCCCCTCCTTAGCACTGGGTGTCCCGGACCTTCCTGCGGCCAGACTGTCTTTAAAATGGATTCCTGATCTGTACAAAAGTAAATCTGATTTCCTCCTGCTGATGGCTCCTGTCAATGTGATCCTTAGTCCAGCTAGAAGGACCTTGAAGTTCAAAGCAAATTTCTTCCTCCCCAACACACGTGCGTGTGCGTGTGTGCACGCATACATAAGTGTACGTGTGTACATGAAATACACACAATATGGGAGGAAACTTATTTTCCTGCTCCCCTTCTGAGTTCTTGGCTAATGAAAAACAGGTAGAGGAGGAAAGCAAATGCAGGTGTATTAACATATATGCCTCAGGTATACTTGGGAAATACCCAGGAAGTGCCCCAGCCACCACCTTCTACCGAAGACAAGAGAAAAACGTGGAGTGGGGAGGCGGCCAGGTTAGGGAGGTGATCGGGAAAAGCAAGGGAAACAAGGTTAGGTCGCTGTGCGGGTCTCGGTCTGCGGCTGCCTCCGCTGATGAGCTTCTTGTGACTTAGAACCCTCCTCCTCCATAGCTGAGAGGGAGACCCTCTCACACGTGGAGACCCCTTGGACAGACAACTCCTTACAGAAGCGCAAGCTTCGATTTGGTTTCAGGGCAATAACTGGCGACAGAAGGCAAAGAGGTGTAAGTACCGGAAAGGGGCATACTTGACCGCTTCCATGTACGTGCACAGAAAAGTAGAGGAATAGTCGGTCAGTTGTTAAGGTTGCTTAGGATCTGGTGAGATTCTACTTAGTTTTTGCTTTCTTCTTTCTGATTGTATGAACTTCTGTATTACCTATAAAATACACGATTGCTTTTAAAAAAAAAACCAATAAATAAAATCCTTTTTACACAGTGGAAACCACAGAATGGCAAAACGTCCCTGCAGAATTCTGTAGTGGCGCGGGATGAGGCGGGAAGAGGTTGAAATTAAGTGGTGGAATAGCATGAGGAGCGTATTTTCATTTACCTACACATTGAACATGTATTGAGCACCTACTGTATACCAGCATAAGGCTGGGCCCTAGATGCAGGTCAGAGAAGACAGGTCTCATTCCCTCGAAGAGCGTAGGGTCCAGTGAGAAGACAGCCCCTTAAGCATTGGCTCTAGTGCTGTGTGGGAGCGCTGTGGGGCTCTGACGGGGTTTTGGGGTGATCAGGTCCAGGGATGACAGCCAAGAAAGAGTTCTTGAAGACGTCTTTGGTGCAAAAAGGTGATCATTAAGCATGGGGACAGGACCCGAGGGCAGAAAATGCTGCCGGGGGTGTGCAGAGTGGCGGGCTATTCACTATGGAGTTGGCGGGGTAGAGGCAAATGGCAGGTTTCCAAAGGGATTTCCATGCGCTAAGGGGACCCACAGGCCTCGCTGAGGTCGAGCTAAGGATGTTTCCCTCTAGCAAAGCACTGAGACAGCAGGGAGTTCCCAGAGATGAGGCTACTGATGGGACGCCCCTTTCTTTGTAATTTACTAAGACTTTTGTAAACTGATGGAGACCCCCGTCCCAAGTGACTGTGAGCTCTGTCAGTTGACGTTGGTTTTCTTTCCCTTTCCTTTGTCCTGGGCGCCAGGAGTGNAGAGAGAGTGTGTGTGTGTGTGTGTGTGTGTGCGCGCGCGCGTGCGCGCCAGTGGGGGAGGGGCAGAGAAAGAGGGAGACACAGAATCTGAAGCAGCTCCAGGCTCTGAGCCGTCAGCACAGAGCCCCACGCGGGGCTCAGACCCACGAACCGTGAGACTATCACCTGAGCCGAAGTCGGACGCTTAACCGACTGAGCCCCCCAGATGCCCCTGTAAAATTTATCCTTGATCCAAGAACAACATTTGTAGAAATCTCCCAAAGGAAGTAAGGGCACGAAAGAGAGGGAAAAAGGGTACCTGCGGGGTGATCCGTCACAGCTTTGAAGACAGGCAGCTCCTTCTGGCCAGGAGATCCCACGCCAGCTGTGAAAATAATAATGTAGTTCTAGTTCTTGACTTCAAATAAACCCAAGATACATTATGATAGTGGGTATAATGAGATACCGTTCTTATAAAATGTATTCGTGTGTGTGCGTGAGTGTGTGTGTGCGTGTGTGTGCGCGCGCGCGCACGCGCGCAGGTGCAGGTGGGCTTCGGCGCCTCCGTCTCACCTCCCACTTCCCAGCTGGTGTCCGGGCTCAGGCGGAAGACCCCGGGGCAAACCTTGCCCTGCCCTGAACCGAAACCACCCCCTGGAGCACAAGGAATGCCCTGAGCTCCGGCCCCCGGGATGGATCTGAGCTCCACCGCCCCCGGCCCGGCCCCGCCCCCTCGGCCCCTCCGCCCCTCCTGTGAGCCCCGAACTCGCTCCAGCACTCTGGTGACCGACTCGTTTCTCTGCCTTTGGGTTTTGCCCGCGGCGAGTGGCCAGGCCTGGCCTGTTTGGGGCCCCGGAGCCTGGTGCCCCGGCTACACTACGGGTAAGAGGCTTCTTTGAGGAGAAGCCATAGGGGCAGAGGTTCACGAGTCCCTGACGGCATGGACCGCTGGGGACCGGGGCTGCCCGGGCAGGCCTTTCAGACATGGAGTCCGGCGGAACGTGTCGCTCCCAGACTCTGCCGTCCCCTCTGCGGCATCAAGGGCCCAGGATGGGACAACCTCTACAGACCCGGGTTCCCCACACGAGAGAAAGGGGCCTTGAGGAAGGGGCGAGGGGCCCAGCTGGGAGTCCCCAGAAGGAGGGCAGTCACTTTACTTAAGGTTTTTCACCAGAAGGCATTACCGGGTCAGCAGGGGAAGATCCAGTTCAGGAGGGAGAAGAGAGGCAAGACCTTGGCCATGAGGAGGAAGGGGGGGTGTCTAACTGGAAGACATTGTCACCAGCTATCACCTGGGGCTTCAAAGCCCCATCAAAGTTGAAACAGGCCTGAGAGCTTCCTGCCCCGGGGGGCGGGGGGGCGGTGGAGGAGACCCCAGGAGATGGAGCATCACTGTCCCCAGAGAAGAAGGGATTCCCAAAAAAGGCTCGGTTAATATCATCAAGTTAAAAACAAAAGAGATCAGGAGGTTCATGATGAAAATGTCAGTGGCCTTTTGATGGCAGGAGTCTGGTCCTGGCCCAGGATCGCACGGGGTGCTTTGTGGGGCCCCGGGCAGGGTTAGGGGCTGTGTCCAGAGCACACCGAGGCAGGGGAGGCAAGGGCAAAGCGGGGCTTGGCGCGGCTCTGATTGGGCCCCGTTGTGCCCCCAAAGGCACATTTCCAGAGCGGGTGGGCAGCAAGGGGACAGGAGAGGCTGGCGAGAAAAGCGATCCAAAAGGGAGTTCCTTCTCGAAGGCCTGGAGTTTTGGGACGGAGCACAAACGTGGATGAACTAACTCTGAAAAAGAGGGATTTACACCTGTCCCTTCACATCAGACAGGAAGAAAACCGGTGGGCACGGAGTTGGGACCGCCGAGCCTCTGAGGTGACTGAAGGGACACTGGGGACAGCGAGACATGGCCGGCTGTGTGACACTCACACAGCCGAGAAGTTCCCTAATCTCCCGAAGGGGANGGGGGTGTCTTTACGGAGCAGGAAAGGACAGCGTCCTGACCCAGAGCCCAGCTGCTTGTAAGCAGGGACCACATTGTGACACCTGAATTTACCTTTGTGTCTTGTGTCCCCTTAATGCCCAATAAAGCATCAGTATTGATGATGCCGTGAGTTTAACCATGCCCTGAGCCACAGTCTGTAAAATAGGAATAATGACTGCCTCCTGCCTTATATGGGCCTTGGGAATAATTAGTTCTTTGAGATCCCCAGATAAAAGGTATCATGAAAGCACAAGGTATTCTAGAGAATGGGCTATTTCACATACGTATTTAATGTATGTGTCTTTAATGGAAACCCTGCCTTCGAAGCCTCAAGGGAAAATATGTCAATCAGAAATCTCAAAGGTAAGCAAGACTTCACCACCTTTAAAGAGTCCAACATATACGAGTGGTTATGTTCAGAATTCCCGCCTTCAAAACACATTGTCCACAGTTTATATCGGAAATAGCAGCTTACAGGGCGCCCGGGTGGCTCAGTCGGTTAAGTGTCAGACTGTTGAGCTTGGCTGGGTTCATGATCTCATGGTTCGTGGGTTCGAGCCCCGAGTTGAACTCTGAGCTGACAGCTAGGAGCCTGGAGCTGCTTGGGATTCCCTCTCTTCCTCCCTCTCTGCCCCTCCTCCACTCTCACATGCACATACTCTCTCTCCAAATAAATAAATATTTAAAAAAAGATGCTCTCTCCCTCTGCCCCCCTCTCCCGCTCATGCACACACATTCTCTCTGTATATAATAAAGAAAAGTAAAGAGGAGATACATATTTCTTGGGGAAAAGAAAAGAAATAGCAGCTTAATTCTTGGTGAGTCAAACACCTGAAGCAGAATTTTTCAGTGTATTGCAGACTTCTTCAGACCCACCTACACATATATTCTTAGAAATCACTTTCTCTTCCCTCTAGACACAGCGCTAACGGGAAAAAAAACAAGTGTGAACAGCGTGTGTGTGAAACAGGGAAAGTGTGTGCATACGTCGTGTCCGCGTAAGAAACTCTGAGCTGTACCCTGGGCGCCGGGCAGCGGAGCAGGGGCGCCGAGCATAAAATGAGCCTTTCCCTTAATATTATCTCTATTTAGGCTGTTGAACTAGTGACTATATCACCCATTGAAACTTTTCCAAAGCCATTTTAAAAATAACCCATTCGCCGGGTAGATCTGTATGTGCGAGGCCTGCAGCACACGCTGGCCCGGGACAGAATGTCCGCGCTGAGCATACTGTGTGCAGGGGGTGCGCTCGGGAGACTGGGCGGAGGCAGCGGGGGCTTCGGTTTATATTTACATTCTGTTGGCGTTTTTGTATCTTGTGAGAAAGGACTAAGAAGCAGAGGCCGGTATCGTGAGTAGCAAGCCCTTCCCCCAGGTTCCTTAGGACGCCGCTGCGTGTGCCGGTTGATTCCGTGGGAATTACGAGGACTGCCCTTGTTCGCAGCCGCTGCAGGCTGCACGTGAGGTGTGCTGGCACCTGCAGCGCATTCAGGGGCGCCCGGGGGGCTCAGGTCACGATCTCACTGTCCGTGGGTTCGGGCCCCGCGCCGGGCTCTGTGCTGACAGCTCGGAGCCTGGAGCTGCTTCCCGAGTCTGTGCCTCCCTCTCTCTCTGCCCCTCCCCCACTCACCCTCGGTCTCTCTCAAAAATAAACATTAAAAAAAATAATAATGAATGACACCCACATCCAGCAAGTACATACACACATGTGCTGAGTCATTTAAAGGAAGCCTCAGACGTAATACATGTATGAATATAAAAAGAAAATGTGGCAAAATGTTAATACTTGATGGGTCTAAGTGAGAGATATAAAACATTCATTCTACTATTCTGCAGCTTTGAGATTTTTCAAACAAGCTGCAGGGCATTGTGGGATGGGGGCCGGGGGAGGACTCGGGAGTAGGTGACTGGAGGGCCGTCCTGGGGTGCAGAGTAAACGCGGGTGGAGACCTGGAGGCGGATTCGCTCCTCCGGTCCAGACGCTGCCTGCTCGAATCGTACGCAGGAGAACGTACCCGCGTGTGGGGGAGACAGGCCCAGGGACAGAGGAGCCCCACCCGCACTCCTTAGCGGCCATGCTCACTAAGCATTAGCTGTGGGTGGTTACGTGCTTCTGACCTTGGAGGTGAGTCAGGCCAGACTTTGATCTGCGCCCACAGCTTCTGACTGACTCATGACATTCTAGCAGGATAAGTCACACTCCTCTCATCATTTACTGAGCAGAAAATTTGCATATGAACCATGCCAAGGACTAGCTTCCCGCAAACCCAGCACCCCACCTCCACGGCTCAGGCCCTGCAGCACCCAGCACAGCACCCCACCTCCACGCTCAGGCCCTGCAGCACCCAGCACAGCACCCTCCTCCACGGCTCAGGCCCTGCAGCACCCAGCACAGCACCCCCCTCCGCGGCTCAGGCCCTGCAGCACCCAGCACAGCACCCCCTCCACGGCTCAGGCCCTGCAGTACCCAGCACGGCCCCCCCCCTCCGCGGCTCAGGCCCTGCAGCAGCCCACGTCCCCTCTGCACCGGGGAAAGTCAGAGCTCCTGGTGACGAGGTGGGCACGGTCACAACTGGCTCCCTGGCCGGCGAGCCCCGCCCCTCCCCAGGCACAAAGCAGTATTCAGCAGGCTTAACAGTAAGTGGCTACTTCACAATCAGTTCCATACATTTAGCATTTCTGTAAAATGGATCTAGAAAGAAGCCACGCACCCTGATACCTAGAAGCAGCAGCAGCACACTGCTACGACCTCCCTGTAGGCTCTTAGGAAATCCAGTGGCTTTCCTTTCATCCCTGAGCGGCTGCCAGCCCGGCGCCAGTCACATCGCCAAGCTATGCATCGAATAATTTACATGCTGAAAATACCCATCAATTGATTCATCATTGTGTTCCTTTTGCTAAGCCAGGGACACACAGTGTGTGCAACTCTGGGGACGTTCTCAGCAGGCGCTCCGTAAATGTCCACTGGTGCCTCGGGGACCCAGACATCCACTTAAAACCGAGACCTCCAGGGGCGCCTGGGGGGCTCAGTTGGTTAAGCGCCTGACTTCTGCTCAGGTCACGATCTCACGGTTCGTGGGTTCGAGCCCCGCGTCGGGCTCTGTGCTGACAGCTCGGAGCCTGGAGCCTGTTTCGGATTCTGTGCCTCCCTCTCTCTCTGACCCTCCCCCGCTCACGCTGTCTCTCTCTCTGTCTCTCTCAGAAATAAATAAAACATTTAAAATTTTTTAAAAATAAAAAAATAAAAGGGAAGAAAATCTACAACAACACAGATGAGCCTTGACGTCACGCTCAGCGAAGTGAGGCGCTCCCAAGGGACAGATAGTGTGTGATCGCACACATGCAGTGTCTGGAGGGGCAGATTCTGAGACGGAGAATAGAGGGCGGCCGACAGTGCTGGGGGAGGGGCCCACTTCGTGCCTCACAAAGACCAGGTTTCTGTTTCACAAGCTAGAGAGAGTCCTGGAGGCGGTGGTCAAGGTCCCGCAACAAGGGGAGCGTATTCCACGCTGCTGCGCTGCAGACTTAGAAATGGTTAAAATGCTAACTTTTACGTTATGTGTATTTTACTGCACGCACACACAGACACACGCACGCGCACACACACACTTGGAGACAGAGTCAGGCTTGCCCACAGGCCACGACCAGGCTTTGTCCGTCTCACCGGACCTCAGCCTCCGTCCAGAGCCGGCCCGTGGATGGAAGGTCGGCGGGGAGGCCGGGGAGGGCGGGGAGGGCGGGGCTTGGGGAGGAGGTGAGGTGTGTGTGAGCCTCTCCCTTCAAGCTTCCCAGAGTGAGGCGGGGCTGCCTATGGAGTAAGGAGCTTCCCATCGCTGGAAGCATTCAAAGCGTCTCGCTGACATTTGTCAGGATATCTGAGAGGAGGTTCAAGCAATGAAGAGCGCGCGTGGGGGAAACATCTTGGAAAAGCAGGGTTCTGTGGGTTCCCAGAGCCCAGAGGGGGCCGCACTCCCTCTCTGTGCTGCGTTTCTTGACTTAACCGCCATCTGCTGAGTGTTTCTTCTTCCCCACGTGTGTCAGGCCAAGCAGAGCACTGAATGGCTGGACCAGGCAGCTGATAAGGACGTGGGAGAGTGCACTTTGACCTGCGGGGGCCACGTTCCGGCTCTGAGAGAGAGAGAACATTGCTCAGAATGCCGTGTTTGGTGTTTGTGGAAAAACTCAGTTTTTGGATTAGCGACAAGGAGCACTTAGCTCAGCACCCCTTGGATTAGTGACAAGGAGCACCTAGCTCAGCACCCACACTCATTACCTAGTAGGACACAGGCCCCATTCTGCTCCAGAGGGCAGCTTTTCACTCTGGAAAAATCTCATGAAGGAACTCCTGGCCGACGAACGCTTGCAGCCTCGGGGAGCCGGGTCCTACCCAGGAGCTGAAACCCTCTGCTGCCTCGTTGGCTCCTTCCGCTCACT
>NW_027527444.1:4699378-4704353 GCF_008692635.1 Crocuta crocuta | reverse complement strand
GCTACCGCCGCCACTGAGAGCCAGCTCTGCGCCACGCCGCCCGCCGGGCAGAGCCCCCCGGATTTCCAGCCAGAAACCCGCTGCTTTCACGCCAGCAGATCCAGATCCAGATTAGGACGCCAGGGTTTGGAGACGCTGGGAGAGGGGTCCGTGGGCAGCGTGTGGATCCCTGGAACCGGGGAGAGGGGGCATCAGGCCCCGGAGGGGGCACGGCTGTCGGGCCCCCCCGCCCCACGGGGCTCAGAGAGGCCTGCGCTCTTAGCTCAGTGCTCCGAGGGCCGGCTGGCTTTGCCCGGAACCTCGGGGGTCAGCAGGCCCCCCGTGTGCGGCCCAGGGCTCTGCTCTGCCCCCCGTCACGGCCCCTCCTAGGCCCCGAGAAGGACAGCGGAGCGAAAGAGCGGCAGCTTGTGTGACCCAACGGAGCACAGATCCTTCGTTCCTCTTGGAAGCTTCTCCCCACGTGTCCACACAGCCTCTCCAGGGCCACTGCCGCACTTTCCATCAACTGTCACCCCCCCACGCTCGCTGTCAGTCAATGGTCACACCTCCCCTTACCCAAGATTCTGAAGTCCAGACAGATCTGGGAAATGGCTGTCCAGGGCTGAGATGAAGGCCCAGGACAGGGTCCCCGACACGCTGCCGCCGGGCAGGCGCCACGGCCCGCAGGTGCGTGAGGCAGCCGTCCTGCTCCCGGGACCCAGCCTCCGACACCGGAGCCTCCGACACCGGAGCGGCCCACGACCCTGGGTGCTGGTGTAGTTTTTCAAACCTGCAGGAAAATCGGAAAAATGAATCAAATGAACACACGACATCCTCCCCACCCCCACTCACCAGCTGCTACCATCCCCCACTGCTCTCTCCCCCTCCCTCTGTGTCTTCCGCGGAACCACTTGATAGTGGCTTGCAGATATGGGGACACTGAGCCCCGAATCCTTAGCCTGTGCCACCGGAGAGTCAGGCCGGGCTCCCTCCCGACGCTGGTGTGTCCGTCACTCGTGAGAAGACAGATGGCTGTTCGATACTGCCACCTGCTACGTCATGGAGGGGAGCAGCACTCTGTCACTTCGTCATGATGGGCCGTTTCCAACTGAAGACGGCTGGGGCCCGGCGGACTCAGGAAGAGCTTTTCCCCTCTCGCGTGGCTGCCTGACGGAACTCGGGTCAGGCCTTGGGCCAGGAGGCGCCGCCACCAGAGGTAACGTTTTACGTCAGGAAGACGCATCTGCTTGCAGGTGTTCCCAATAATAAGAATCCGCAAGGGCCACACTTCCGGTTTCATGGAGGAAGGCTTCATTAGTTCTCAGGGAAAGGGAATATAAGGAATTAAGCAATTAAAATAAACGTAACGAGGGAGAGAAGGATAGAGAAGAACAAAGAAGGCTTTATTTTTGAAATGTTTATTGATGAGAGAGAGAGCATGAGGTGGGGAGGGGCCGAGAGAGAGGGAGAGAGAGAGTCCCAGGCAGGCCCCGCACGGTCAGCGCAGACCCTGACGTGGGGCTCCACATCAGACCGTGAGATCCAGGGTCGGACACTTAACGACTGAGCCACCCAGGACCCCCAACAATGAAGTCTTCATGCACCAAATCAGGTACTGACAGCATCGAACCTTCCGGCTGGGGAAGCCCCTCGGTGAACAGTCGGAGCCCCGACTGAGGGACGTGGGCCGAGGACCCTCCTCCCCTCGGGTGAGATTTCCAAAGAGCTCTTCCCGCCGGGGCAGTAGACACATGATCCCTGTGTGGTGTGTGGTTAGTCATTGGGTTTGCCTGAGCGCGGTCCCTAAGTGACCTATTTCCCTATCGGATGTCACACTCTCAGGGGCAGGGCGTCTGCATTCTCCTCCCTCCCCGAGCCGTCCCAGGGGGCCGCCCGGTCCGGGCCCAGGAGGTGAGGCAAGTTAGTCCCTCTGGGCATCAGGAACAGAGAGGCCAGTTCCAAACCCGAGGCCGAATGCGGAGCACAAGGCGGCAAGGCCCCGGTGGCTGTGTACGTGCAGCTCTGGGCAGAAGGCACGGGTCACACGGCACCTTCCATACAGAAGCATTTGCTTCCCTCGCCTTCTTGGGAGCTGCGCTGCTCCCCCCTCAAGGCACGGCCCCTGCCCCCCCTTCCCCGTGGCATATAAACTGCCATCTCCTGACTGCCTCCGAGTCTCCTAAGTCGATGGGGCTCCCGTACGTGCGACACTGGCTTTTCTCCGCTAATGTCTTATCCCAGTTTAATGGTTAGACCAGCCGAAGAACCTAGAAGGGAAGCAGGAAATTTCCCCTCCCCCGCAGAATCTATGTATAAATGATCCCCATCATCTCAAAGCATCTTCCACTTTGGCTTTCTATGCAGGGTCTGGGCAAGATTCATGCTTGGCGCTGGGGTCCTGTCTTCTGTCTTTTTGTTTTAGAATAGCCCCCAGGTCTCCTCCCCCTTCTCTGCTTCCCATGACACTGACTGGGTTTTACAGAGTCCAGACAGGTGGTGGAGGACGTCCCACACTCGGGATTTGTCTGATTATTTCCTCACGATTGGATTTAGCCGATACCATTTGACGAGAACAGCTCGTAGGTGCGAGATGGGCCCCACTGCCGAGGGCCCTGCGTCCCCCTGGGTGGGAGCACGGCGACCCTCTCGATTGCAAAGGGACATGCTTGTCTTTGCGAAGAACACATCACCTGCCAGGTGGCGCACAGACAGGACCGCACAGCATCGGGCGCCCGGCTGGCTCAGTCCGCGGAGGACGTGATTCTTGATCTCAGGGTCGCGTCGGGCGTGGAGGCTGCTTTTAAGACAAATGACAGCACACAGCACAGCCTTTCAAGCCCACATCAGCAGGATTGTTGATCAAAAAGGCAGCCCAGCAAGATTTGCATCTGCCATCTGGAAACTAAAAAGTAAATACACCCAGGGGTGTAGACGAGGTCAAGGGCTTGCAGCACGAACTGACCACTGCTGCATCGCGGGGGCGGCGCTGCTCACTGTTACTTCCTTGTTTGCCTTGTTTGCTATTTTCTAGATCGGCTGCAAGGAACAGGTATGGCTTTCACGGTTCTCAGGGAAACATTTTGGGAAGTTCTGAGGAGAGAAGAAAGGAGGGGAGGAGGGACGCCGGGCCCAGCAGCGGCCAGCTGGCGTGGGGGCGGGCGGGCGCGGGGCCAGAGGGCGTTTGGTACGTGGGCCTGTACCAGGGTCACCCCAGATGACAGATACCGGAAAAACGGACGTCGTTGAGGAACGAATTGCAATTCAGGACGGCCACACTTGAAGGAAAAGTCTCCTTTTTCTTACTCTGGTACGTTTTCTTTCCTGGTACTGGTCACAGTAAAAACAGCCTCAGAGTTGGGAAGTCATGGCAATCGTGTTGCTCATTCGTAAGAAATGAAGTCATAATCTTCTCACTGGTATTTTGCCGGGGGTCCCGAGTGGCTCCCTGTCCGGTTACGGGAAGCGCAACAACGGCCGGCTCCCCGTCGTGGTCAGGCGACGGGCCAGGCGCACTGACCCTCCAGGCGCGCTGGGGCTCGGCTCGCGGCGCCTCGTCACCGTGCTGACCGCTGGCCGCGCTCCGCATTCCTTTCCTTTCTTATCTGCGGCCCCAATTGCACGAGGCTGTCGGCAGCTCCCACAGCAGATGTGCCTTCCTCGTCTTCCCGGGCAAGCTCCGCGTTCACTCGTCACGAATCTGTGGTATTAGCAGGGCTCGAGGGGCAGGACGGTAAAGCCAGAGGGGTCAAGTCCAGTGGGACGACGCTGAAATACCGGGGAAGCGAGACGCGGCCCTCGCGGGGCCAGGCCCTGGAGCAGTCAGGACCCGGCCTCCTCCGTGCGGCCCCTGCGTCCTGACCGGGGCTCTCTCTCTGGCCATCAGGGGGCCCGGGACACTGGCACAGAGGCCTCAGCCCGCCTGGCCGGGAGACCACGGCTTCCAGAGTGGCGTCACTGGAGGCCGCCCATGTCCCACTGTCCCCTGGCGGCACAGAACTCACCCCTCGAGTTCTAGGTTCCACGGAGAATGAAGGCCGCAGCCCAGGAAGCTGGGCCCAGGCCAACGGGACTTTCTTCCGAAGCGTCGAGGCAGGAGCGGGGGCGGCCCCCAGGCCAGAGGCCGTGAGTGGAAGTGCCCCCCGCTGGGTGTAGAGATTGATTCAAAAAATGAATAATATTTAAAATACAGGCAGCGCTTTACAGAAGGTCAGTGTCCAAAAAGGCGATACGCCAGCAGGAAACTCGCGGAATTCCTTTAAGTCCAATTCAGAAGGTTCGGCTCAATTCAACTCAACAAACACAGAATCCGAAGCAGCTCCAGGCTCCAGATGTCAGCACAGAGTCCGACGCGGGGCTCGAACTCACGAACCGTGAGGCCGTGACCTGAGCTGAAGTCAGATCTTAACCAACTGAGCCCCCCAGGCACCTCTAAGTATGATTTTTAAAAAGCCAAACTTTAAATAGTTCATGTTCTGTAGGAAGTCATGAAGTCGTGAGACAAATTGTATGGGTGTTAACTCATCCCGCCCCCTCCTAACGGACACCTGTCACGGTCGTGCCCCAAACGTGCCCCCTCCACCCGCATCACCGTTCAAATGCCGTTAGAAACTCAGGCACCCGCTCACACCCACGAACTAATGTGGCCCTCCCAGCCAATCTTTAAAATTCAAACAATACGCTAAGATACAAAGAGGAAAAAGAGAAAACAGTCACTAGTTATTCCCGACAAAACTACCGTTAACATTTTGATGACCATTCCTCCTACTTTGTCTCTATGCTTGTAAAACAAACATATATCCTGGGGGGGGCGGGCGGAGAGCGGGAAGCTTTCCTCTACCCTCTTAGCTTCTGTTAGGGGACCTGTGAATTAAACCGATAAAAGAGAAATGATAAACTTTTATTCGTGTAAGTACATACAGGAGAAACATTTTTTAAAAAATAAGAAAAAAACCCAGAAAAATGTGACTCCAGGAGGTGGTTAGAATTGGGCCTGATC
>NW_027527444.1:4695041-4699357 GCF_008692635.1 Crocuta crocuta | reverse complement strand
TCAGTCTTCCCCGGCGGATTCATGGTAAATGTCTTCCTCCTTCACTGGCACACAGAGCCCCGGAAACTTCTGGGCTTTCCCAGGATCTCCCTGTGGACCACACTTGAGCTTGTGTTGGGAGGTGACTCTGGAAAGGCCCTAAAGATGCGGTTGGGGAGGGGTTGGAACGTCCGTGTTGAGTCCACGTCCTGGGAAGGGTCTAGAAATTGAGTTCAGCCGCCAATGGGCCACGATCGAAGCCGTCGCGCCTGCGTACGGAAGCCCCCATAGAAACCCAGCAGGCGCGTTGGGGGGGCACGTGGCGGTGCGGGAGGGGGCGCCCCGAGGAGCTTCTGTGCCCACTTCTGTCTTCCCGGCCTGTGTGTGCCCCCATCTGGCTGGCCCTGAGTTGTGCCCCTTGATGTAACAGGGAGCAAACTGCTTTCCCGAGCCCTGTGGCTGATCTAGGCAAGAGCCCGGCCCAAGTGGGGGGTGTTCCGGGGCCCGGCCGGTCAGGACCGCGGGGACCCCCTGGACTTGAGGCTGGCTAGGAAAGGGGGGAGGGGCTGTCCCAAGGGACGGAGCATTTACCCCTCTGTGATCTGACATGGCGTCAGACGTGGGTGAGGCTGCAGGCCGTCCAGCGGGCGCCACCGAACTGCTGGCAGCGTGGGAAGCTCCGCACAGCTGCTGACGGGATGCCGTGAGGGGGCGGGCGGGGTGCCGTCGTGCGTGACATGAAGGGACACCGCAGATCTTTCCAACACCAATACTGGATTAGGGCTCGTCCTCATCCCGTAGGACCGGGTCTTCACTAATTACCTCTGCAGAGACCCCCTTTCCAGAGAGGGTCCCATCCCGGGGCTCTGGGTGTACGTGCGTATCGAGGGACACCCGTCAGTCGGTGCTGTTAGATGACGTCGACGCCCGCTAGGCCCCGGGAGGCGTGCAGCCGCTCGGAGCCTCAGCTCCCGTGTCTGCTAAACTGGACGCAAACCGTGAGCCCCTGGCGACCAGACGTGCGCGGTGACAGCCCTGAGTGCTTTCATGGAGGAGGTGCCCGAGTTCCGCTTCGGTCTCGGAGGCCCCCGTTTCCAGGCAGGCCGTCCGGGGTAAGCGCGTCACCAGCCCCGTGGCTACGGAAAGGGCCGGGCTGCCCCGCCCCCAGGCCCCCTCGTTTTAGGGAGCTTGGTTGATTTTGATCACTGACCGTTTGGGCCACCGGGGGCTTCTCCCTCGCTCTTGTGTTTTAAGCTCATCAGCGCAGACTGAGCCGGCAAACCCTGGGGCTCATCTCGCCCCCAGGAAAAGCAGACCGCGTGCGCTCGCTCCCTCTCCCCGAGCTCGCGGTGCGGCCCAGGGGGCTGTGGAGTCCCAGGCCCGGGAGCGGAGAAACCCTGACCCCTCAGCCTCCTGGTGCTTGGTGCTGACGGGTGTCCTACGCTCACAAGCACGAGGGCTGGGGCACCGAGGCGTCGCCTTGGGCACGGCGCCGGCTGCTCGAAGCGCCTGCCAGCCTTGACTGAACCGGGTTCTCGTTTTCAGACTTTTCAGCTGTTTCCAACTTTTCTTCCGTTGTGATCCACTCTACACCCATCTTTTGAGGTTTGTGAGATCGTAGCTGCCAGAAGATGTAGGTGTTGCAGTGGCGCAGGCGGCCGCCGGGCTGCTGCGCGGCTCCCGCAGATGCGCCTTTTGTGGTCTCTGAGGCGGTTTGCGACTCTGGAATCGCAGCCAACCGAGAACAGAAAGGGTTTGTCCGTGGAAATGTAGACGGATTCCATGTGTTATCGTCCTGGCGACGAACCTCCACCGGCAACGTCATTTCTGAATTCCTTCTTTCTGTGGCTCTTGGAACGCTTCCAACCAGTCGTATCAGCTTAGTTAGTGAGTTAAGTCTTGGTATATATTCAGTTTATATCCGTATATGATTATACCCTCTTAAAATGTATCTTTACTGGGGCGCCTGGGCGGCTCGGTCGGTTAAGCATCCGACTCACGAGCTCAGCTCAGGTCATTATCTCATGGTTGTGAATTCAAGCCCCACATTGGGTACCTCCTAAGGTACACTCATGAAAAGAATTGTTGGAGGAAAAACAGACACATTTTGCATCTGAATACATTTTGTCATATTGCCTTCCCTTCAAGTGACTCCAGTTTTCACGCCCACAAAACCGCGAATGGCTCCCTGTCCCCTCACGCTCTCAGCCATGTCCAACGTCACCTCACTCTCCGCGCTCTGAGAGGTGAAGAAACCACTTGTGTCTCTTGCTCAGAATGATCATAATTCTTGCTATTGGCGGTGTGGTGATTACGTTACTCTGTTTGAAAAGGGAGAGTATTTTCTTAGCTCCAACTGGTAGGCATTTGTCCCACATGCTTTCTCAGCGGCTCTTAAGCCGTGGTGGGCACTGGAATTGCCCGGAGAATTTCCAGGCCACACTCCCAGTTTCTGACCCACCGGGTCTGGGGTGGAGCTCGGGAATGTGCATTTCTGGCAAGCTTCCCAGAGATCTGGTCCAGGGACCCCCACTTTGAGAACCACGGCTCTAAGATTTCCGGAGGCTGACTGGCCGGGGTCTGGGACAGACTCACAGGGCGCAAGCCAACGGGCCAGGCAGGCCCAGAGTTTGTCTGGGATCTAGATGGAGATTGAAGGGATCAGATCTCGCAGACCAAAACATGACACTTTGGTAGAAAGATATATAAAGCTGAAGCCATTTGAGATTCAACAGGCGTCGAGAGAAAGGCCTTCTGGGAGCTTTCCTTATCTGACTACCGGCGGTGACGTCTCAGAAGTGAGGCCACCAGAAGCCCCTCCTCAGGCCAGACCTACGCCCAGAAGGGAGAATGAAATCCACTCCCAATCCTTTCCCAGGCGAGGTTTATGGCCTCGAAGGAAGACGGAAGAGTGTACATGTACCTTTATAGATAAACGTTACCACAAATTTTATCTCCTGTTCATTCTCCTGGAAACCACTTATTTCCCCAGAGAGTCGTGTGTTTACCCAGAAGTGGCTCCTTCACCTGGGAACACGTAGAGAAGCCCCAGATTCTAACACCCCTGTGAGTTACTCATCACCGACTTCTCCCCCAGGTATGTGTGTTTTGCACATGGAAATAAGGTGTTTTTTGTTTTTTCCTTCCTGTTAATTTCTTTTATCTGCTTAATTTGCAGTGACCCAAAGACTAGGGCGCCTGAGTAGCTCAGTCGGTTGGGTGTCTGACTTCTTTTTGGTTCACGATCGCACGGTTTGTGGGTTCGAGCCCCACGTCGACCTCTGTGCTGACAGCTCAGAGCCTGGAGCCTGTTTCAGATTCTGCATCTCCCTCTCTCTCTGCCCCTCCCCTGCTCATGCTCTGTCTGTCTCTCAGAAATAAATAGAACATTTTTTAAAAATTCAAAAAAAAAGACTGAACCTAAGAGGGTGGAGGAAACCATTTTCTTCCTCCCCTGCAAGGTCAACGTGAAGGCAGGGGCCAGGGGCAGATTCTGTGGTCATGAACACCAGTCTGAAACCATATCCTGAGAAAAGAGCAGGCCGACACATAAAGATCACGACTCCTACCCGAAAGGAACTTACAACCCAGTCTCAATTTTGTTAGACGCAGGGGCGTCATCGCCTATTTGAATCAGCGACAGGCATCGGTGCGAGATGTGCTGTTAGGCCAGCACTCAGGAAAACCTGTATAACCTTTGACGGAACAGTGCTGCTAGGTGGGCGAAGCTGAGACGCTGAAGCGGTAACAACAGATTCAACCCCANACCCCAGTGCGGAGCCCAGAGCGCGGGGTCTGTGACCGCGTTGCTGGGGGCCCACACCCTGAGCAAACAGAAGCGCCAGGGTTTGTTGACAGTTACTCTTGAGTTTGCTTGGTGTCCAGAACCGCGTGGCTCCGTCTCCAGGTGCGGAAAGACTGACAACGAATTCCTGCCCAGAGGAGGCCCGCCGGCTCCTCGGAGGAGGAGGTCGCACCGAGAAGCTCGCTTTCCCTCACTTCCCCTTCCCTGGACTTGAACACCACCCCTTTTCTCCGAGGGCGAAACCCTGAATCAGGGCCTGATCGGGGCCCCCTCGGCCGCGACACGTGCCGGAGTCCTGGCCTGGCGCCCGGGCTGGGCGGCGTGTGGAGGCCGGTCCCCACGGAGGGGGGGCGGCGAGCCAGTCGGGTCAAGCTGGCCGCATCCCACAGGACTGGTTTCCTTTCAAAGGGGGAGCGTGGACGGGGGACACAGGCTGACGCGGCTGCCATGGGGACGCGGGGGGACGGCCGTCCTCTCGCCAGCGACAGGCCTGGAATGGCGGCCCTCACGGCCTCAGCCCTGCCCGCACCCC
>NW_027527444.1:4692772-4694990 GCF_008692635.1 Crocuta crocuta | reverse complement strand
GCGGTCTGGGGTCTGGCCTGCAGGCCGCGAGGGCGTCTGTCCCGGCTCCGTGGGGGCGGCCGGGCTCACCCAGGCCCCGGGGCAGGCGCCCACGAAGGCTCCAGGACCTGGTGGCGCTGCGAGCCCAGCCCGGCCACAGCCCTGGGGGCTTTAAGTGAACAGGGGTCTGAATTACCTCCCGGGTGTAGTTCTCACGGGGGGTCCTGGGGCTCTNCACCCACCCCGAGCGTGTGTTCCCGGCAGGAGGCAGGGTCCCAGGACCCTCCGTCGGGGCCCAGACAGCACTCAGGCCTTCCGGGCGCACGCAGGGCCCCTGCTTACATGCCTCCTTGTCCGATTCTGTTTTGCAAACCTTTCATGCAAACCCCAGGGCGCCTGGGGGCTCAGTAGTAACAGAATCAACCCCAGAACTTGTTACTGCGGGAAGAATGTGCAGCAGTAGAGCCAAGGAACAGAAGAAAATGTGGCCATCAGAAAGGGGTAGATCAGGGCGCCTGGGGATTCAGTCGGTTAAGGTCCGACTTCGGCTCAGGTCATGATCTCGCGGTTTGTGGGTTCGAGCCCCGCGTCGGGCTCTGTGCTGACTGCCAGCTCAGAGCCTGGAGCCTGTTTCAGAGTCTGTGTCTCCCTCTATCTCTGACCCTCCCCTGCTCACGCTGTCTCTCTCTCTCTCTCTCTCTCTCCTAGAAATAAATAAAAAATTAAAAAAAAAAAAAAGAGGGTAGATCAGGGTACCTGGGTGGCTCAGTCGGTTAAGCGTCCAACTTCGACTCAGGTCATGATATCACAGTTCGTGGGTTCAAGGCCCGCGTCGGGCTCTGTGCTGACAGCTCACAGCCTGGAGCCTGTTTCTGACTCTGTGTCTCCCTCTCTCTCTGCCCCACCCCCACTGGTGAGCCCTTCCTCTATCTCTCTCTCTCTCAAAAATAAAATAAACATTAAAAAAAATGTTTAGGTTCTGGAGGCCAGACATGTGAAATCCCCGTGTGGCCAGGTGGGCTCCTCCGGAGGCTCCGAAGGGGAGCATGGCCCAGGCCCGTGGGCTTCTGCACGTGGCCGGCATTCACTGGCCGTGCACCTGCGACTCCAGTCTCGGCCTCTGTTGTCGTGCGGCCTTCTCCCTCCAGGGAGGCTCCAAATTTCCCTGCCTTTATAAGGCCTCTTGTCCTTGGACTTGGGGCCCAGGTGAACCCAACAAGACCTCATCGTAAAGGGGCCGCACCTGCACAGACCTGGTTTGCAAGTAAAGCCCCATTTGCGGCTGTCAGGACCCCGACAGAGCGGCTGCGGGGGTCAGAGTCCACCCCGTGGCTGGTAAAGGGGCCTTGGAAGGCTGCAGGCCGGAGGCCAGACGCAGCCCCTGGGCTGGGGGCCTCATGAGACAGCAGAGCCGGGCACACGCGGGCTTGGACTGCAGATTAACAGTGCCTGTCCCGCAAACGCACCGCAGATGTGCGTGCTGCTCTAGTGAACAACACACAAAGTCGTTTTTTAAAGTTTATTTATTTATTNAGAGAGAGAATCCCAAGCAGGCTCCACGCTGTCGGCGCAGAGCCCGATGCGGGGCAGGAACTCGGGAAACCTGAGCTCATGACCTGAGCTGAAATCAAGAGTCAGATGCTCAACCCAGTGAGCCAGCCCCGCGCCCTGATAATTTTTTGATGTTAAACGTGGTTCTCGTACCAAACTATGGAAGTAGCATACACAGTGCGCCCAACAATTTCACAGGTAAATACATGATCGTTAAATGGGCACTTGTGGGGGCCCGGGGCCCGGAGCCCACGGCTGTGGCCCACCACTCACCCCACTTGGGGGGGCGGGGGTGCCTCTCCGACGCANCACCCGGGCGCGCGGTCGGCAGAGGTGTCTTGCCCAGTCAAACCACGCTGGCACGTGTGCTCGCCGCCGTGGCTTTGAGGGCTTCCTGCTGGGCAGGACTCTGTGTTTGGCTTTCACGGAGGCGGGGCTCCCGGGGGTTCTGGGGAGCTGGGCAGAGCACGCCCTCCGCCCGGTATGGACGGCCCGGCTCCCCGGGAGGCATCGCAACCCCGGTCAGTGAGAGGAGGAACCGCAGACCTTCTCTGCCCCTGAGGAAGGATCGTCTGGGGTCCCAGACGCGGGGTCCCCCCGTCCCAGGCCCGGCTGCCGAATCCGGCCTCGCCGGGGCCCTTGTCTGCAGAGAGAACAACTCTGCAGAGACACCGCTGTTGAGGGCGGT
>NW_027527444.1:4692032-4692719 GCF_008692635.1 Crocuta crocuta | reverse complement strand
ACCGGGCTCTGCGGGGGAGGGCGTGGCGGGAGGGCTGAGGGGCAGAGAGCGTCCCTCCGGCCCGGAGACTGTCGCCCGGTTAGGAAGGATGGTTTCGATCATTTCTGTGCAGTGAGTGGGCNGAAGGCTCAGCTGCTCCCAGGAGGCCCCCGTGCTGGCCGGGGCGGGGTGGGGGGCAGGGGCGGGGGTCAGGTCACGTGGCCTCCTGTGCAACCCCAGCTCTCGGGGGCCAGGCGGCTGGGTCAGGGACGCAGGGGCCCCCACCCCATTTTGTCAGGCGGGGCTCCCAGGGGAGGGCAGGTCCGGGGACACGGCTTCTGGCCACAGGGCCGTCTTCCAGCCCTTCACACCCCAGCCCTGCTGCAGCCCACCTCCCCCCACCCCACCCCACGGCCTTCCAAGCTCCTCCATCCGTCCGTCCGTCCGCTGCTCAGCGTCCAGGCCACATCGCAGTCGCTGCTGGGGCGGCTCCGGGCTCCGTCCGCATGGGTCTCTGCGTTCCCTTCACGGCCGTCCCCACGCGGACGAAACTTCCTTCGTGGGACCGTGCGTTCAGCGTCCGTCTGTCTGTCGCGCTGTCTGCGCACAGTGGACGGCCACACGCGGCTGTGGAGGGGACGCGCTGAGAGAGCAGCTGCAGGCCAGATGGAGAGTCCCGTTTACGGCCGAGGGGACACGCCCGCCGCC
>NW_027527444.1:4687316-4692007 GCF_008692635.1 Crocuta crocuta | reverse complement strand
AGTCAGAAGCAGGCCGGCCCAGCTGCGGGGGACCACGCCCGCGGTGACCGCAGCCCCGAGGCCGCCAGGACCTGGGTCAGAGACCAGCTCCCCTTGGGCTCCGCCCCTGGGCCCGAGTCCCCCGGCAGGCAGGGCGGGCTGTTTCTGGGACTTGACCTGGAATTAGGCGCCGGGCGGCGTCCCTGGACGCGGGCTGTCATCGGTGCTTGGCCTCCTGGGCCCAGGACCCCTCCAGCCCTGCCCGCTGGCAGCCTCGGCCCGGTGGGGGCAGGTCCCATNGGGGTGTCGGGGAGGCAGGAAGCCGGGGCTCTGGGCCCAAGGGCTTCGAGTGCCCCGCGCTCCGCACCTGAGCCTCCCAGGCGCCCCTTGGTGTCCTTATAGGCAGAAGCTTCTGAGTTGTGACAGAACAGACGTCCCAAGTGAATGCTCGGACATGACAGAGGGCGCCCCTCCCCAATGTCCCTGTGAGTCTCCTGTCTGTCTGTCTACACACAAGTGTCTCACGCACGAAATGGGAGTGGAAAACAGGCTGTGAGTTTTCCTGTCGCTCGGGGGACGCAGGGCTGCTGGCCGGGGCCACCACCTCCTGGACGTCCTCTGGGAGAGGCGCCTGCTGCANGTGCCCCCCCCGCCAACACCTGTATCTTCACTTTGGGAATCTTCCTTCTTTTTAACGGTGGTAACATACACGTGAACTTGGCCTCTGTGCTGCGTCCACGTGCACAGTCCGGGGCCACAAGGACACCCGGCCGCGGCCCTCGCCACCCACAGCGCGTTTTCATGTTCCCGGACGGAAGCTCTGTGTCCTCTACTGTGACTCCGGCTCCTCCCGGGACCTCCCGGGCATCCCGGCGGCGGGCACGCAGCCCGCAGATGGGGCTCAGGTCTGCGGAGCCTCGCGGCCGCCCCGGCCCATCCTCGGCACAGCCGGGCAGACCTGTTTGCCCTCCCTGCCCCGACTCACCCCACCCTGGTCTCCGGGCTTCCCGCCCACAGATCGAACTGCCGGCACCCCCTTTCCCAGGCACACCCCTGCCCCCACCTACCCTGGCCAGGACGGGAGCAGAAGCCACCTGCACCCAATACCATCTCCTGAGAAACGTCTCCCAAGTGGGGCAGAAGAAAACCCTTTTCCTGGGTGGGCCTCTCTCTGCCCTGAGAGCTGTCAGTCATTTACATGCTAGAGAGAATCAGTTGGCTTTGCTGTCAGAGGGACTCATTCAGGAGAGGTGTGTCGGTGGAGCAGGGAGGAGCTGGGCATCCCCTGGGGAGCAGGTCCAGGTGAGGCCTGGCACGGAGGCCCCGGGTTTCCCTGGGAAGCACCTGGAGGTGCTGAGCCCTGGGGGGGGGTGGTGAGAGGGCGTCAGGACCCGGCTCCGCTCCTCCTACTCAGGGACCGCAGTTTCCAGGGCCTGTGAGGAGGCGGCCCGGTCCCCACTCCCAGTCCGCTCTGTCCAGGCCACGGCATCCTCTGCTTCTGCGTCTGTGAGCCCGGCCGGGGGGGGAGGGGGTGGCCGTCCCACCTCGGCCACACCGGCCGCTCCCAGCCTCGCTCCCCAGCGTCCCCGCAGCTGCTCGCCTGGCACAGAGCTGCACCTCGTCACCGCGACACCTTCCCGGCAGGGCCGTCTCCCACGGGCGCGCAGGCTGCAGCACGTCCTGCGAGCAGACACTGCGGCCTTTGTTTCACGCGCTCTGTTCGCGGACACGATGAGCCCTCACCCTGCGGCGGAGGCCGGGCGCGCTCGCTCCGTCCTCACAGGTCCCGGCCCGGCCCCCTGCGTGTCCCCGCGGGAGGTGCCGTGTCCGCTGCTGTCGCCGGGGGCCCTGGGGCCCGACCTCTGCTCGCGTCCACAGCCCGCCCCGGCCTCGTCACTCTGGGGGAAGCGTCCTGTGTGCCCCTCAAGCGCAGACGTGTCCAGGGCAGGGAGCGGGGCACCTTCCTCCCGGGAGGGTGGGCGAGCAGGAACAGGGCTGGGTCTGTCCGCNCGCTGCCAGGCCCCCGAGGGCAGGGGGGGACACCCGCTGGGCCGGCACGGAGGTTGGGCCCGGCCCGGGCGCAGGCCAGCTGTCCCTCAGCTGTTGGGGAGCCGAGCGGCCGGGAGTGTCTGGGGGGACCAAGTGCGGCCAAGGCCTCCCACCTCCCGACGGGACTCCCTGCCGGCGCCTGTGCGACATCGATGCGGCGGCAGGGCCCCCAGCCCCGCGGCGGACAGCGTTCCTCGCTAGTGATTTCAAACCCGGGGCTGAGGCGCTGTCCTCAAACTCAGAATTAATGTGCTAATAAAAAGGCAGAAAAGGTCGTTCTGTATAATAAATACGGATAAGGCCTGAGTTTTCCTAATATAAATCTAAATAAAAATGAAACATTAATCTGAATAGAGCCTCTCGCCGCTCGCGGTGCCTCACACATAGTCGTGGTGGCCGCTTGCCACAAGGGTCCGGGGAGAGGACGTGTCAGTTCCTGGGGTGGAGGGAGCCGCCACCACGCACGCGCCCCCGCGGCGAAGCCACCAGTCCCTCGCCAGACGTTCTGGGGAAATGCAGATGTCCCTCTGAATCCCGAGAAAAGTCAGCTGAGAAACTGGTAAAGCCGGAAAAGGCACTCTAATTCTCTTGCAAGAATTAGAACCTACTCATCAACTTAGGACTCCGCAGGCTGGGGGAAACCCCTGGGGTCAAGTGCAAAGCTAGAGCGAAAGGAAAACCGTGGCCTAGACGCTTCCGGGACTCGGGGCAGCTGGGACGGGGACACAGCGAGGCCCGGCCGCCTTCCGGGAGCCGCTGTCACGGTGTGGACGNCCCGAGCCCCCACCCCGCCCCCCCCCCCAGCCAGGAACCAGGCGCCCTGAGGGCAGGTCTGCGCCCCGGCCACCTTGCTGGTGGGCAGGGCGGCGCATTGTTTGAATGGACCCAACGCGGGTGAGTGCTGGCCACACACCGTGGGTTCCACAAATGCTACTAAGTGCAACATTCCTTTTCCTTTTAATTTTTTTTCATGTTTCATTTATTTCTGAGAGAGAGAGAGAGAGAGGCAGCGTGAGCAGGGGAGGGTCAGAGAGAGAGGGAGTCACAGAATTGGAAGCAGGCTCCAAGCTCTGAGCTGTCAGCACAGAGCCCGACGCGGGGCTTGAACCCACTAACTGCGTGATCATGACCTGAGCAGTAGTCGGACGCTTAACCGACTGAGCCCCCCAGGCGCCCCTAAGTGCAACGTTCCTTATTAAACTGAACTTTTTGCATAGATATCCATAACGATGAACTAAGAGCCTGAGAAATGTTGGGACGATTTTAAGAAGATAAAGTCAACAAGTAATGGCCAGAGCTATCTTTTTATTTTCTATTATTTTATTTCATTTTACTTCATTTTATTTTGCTTTATTTTACTTTTTTTTTTCAGAGCTGTTTTGAATTACAATGAACCACGCATTTACTGTAATGGTGGCCCGTCCGCCGCGCAGGCACAGGCCAGGGAGCGGTGCCGACGCTGTTAGGTCACCGAGCGCCCGCCCGCCCGGCCGTGGCCCTGATTCACGCGGGGCGTGTGCCCGGCAGCCCGAAGTCTGAGTGGCTGCCCGCCAGCTGCCGCGCCCAGCCGCGCGAGGTCGGGGAGCCCTGAGACCTCGGGGCCCCGTCAGGAACACAGCGGCCCGTAGGCAACGGCTGAGTGTGCAGGCGCTGAGGTCGTCCGCGTGAGCCCCACAGCCGGCCTGCAGGCGGTTGCACACGGGGGAAAGCGAGGCGCAGCGTGCCTGCGTAGACTGCCCCGGAACAGAGCTGACAAGCTCCAGTCTCCTGGTCCCAAGCTGCCTTTCCTGGCGCCCCTCCCTGAACCCCAGTCCTCCAGCCCTCAGTCCGGCCCGGAGAGCCTGTACAATCCTGCTTGTGCGACTCACCGGTCTCCTCCCAGATGAGGGCCGCACCCCTGGACAGATGCTCTGAGGCAGCCCAGGCACGAACACTCTAGAATGTTCTAGAACCTTCTAGAACCTGCAGGGGCATTTCCATCCCGGCCTTTGTCCTCCTGTGCGGGCGCTGGGGATCAGGATGGGACCCCTCACGCCGTGTTGAGCTGTTGGGGGACCTCGGCAGGAATGCTAACAGTAAATGAGCGTGTCCCCTTCCCTTCCAGAGCCGCTTCCCCGGGGCCTCCGGTCTCTGCCCCAGCTGCCCCGCCTGGTGTTTCCTCCTGGCCACCTCGAGGGGTTGGAAGGGCGGTGCAGCAGTCGGCGCTTTGGCCTCCGCCCTGCCTATCTGTGAAAGGGTGTGACTCTGTCTCTGCACCACGTCCCTCATGGGTGGCCTGCGGAGGCCTGCGGAGGGTCACTCACCCTGGCCAGGCCGAGGTCCTGGAGGGCGGGAGGTGTCACCCGCCCGTGTGTGCGTGGACACGGGGCTGGGACCCAGCGAGAGCGGACCCCGTGGTGTCCACAGCGCAGCCCCGCTCTCGGCCGGCTCTGCGCTCACAGCCTCAGGCCCACGGGAAACAGGCGCGCGGGGCGCTCTGAGCCCGGCTCCGGGGCTGGACTAGGGGTCTCTGCGGGGAGAGTGGGGCGCACAGTCGCCTGACCTCCAGCCACGGCCACCCCCCCCCACGCAGGCCAGCAGGGACCCTGGGCGCCCACGGCAGACCGCGCGGGAGCGCCAGCGGCCTTGCACCTCCGGGAGGGGCAGGCGGCACCCGCCTGGGG
>NW_027527444.1:4687107-4687295 GCF_008692635.1 Crocuta crocuta | reverse complement strand
GGCTTCGTAGGAGCTACGGAGCAAAGTGAAACTTCCAGAAGGAGCTGCGGGCGTGCCAGGCCCCCAGGCCTGCGGGTGCTGAGACCCGGGCCCTCCTGCGCCCCCTCCTTCCTGCCCCCTCCTCCCGTCCTCCCGCCGGGGCTGGGCGCCCGCCTGACCTCTGTGCCGGCTCTGCGGCGGGGCCCCCC
>NW_027527444.1:4685505-4686795 GCF_008692635.1 Crocuta crocuta | reverse complement strand
CTTCCGCGCGCCCCATGGCTTAGTGGGGACCCCCCCGCGCTTACCAGGGCTCAGCCATCCTGTCCTGGGCGGGAGGCCACGGGCGCACTGGTGAGGTGACTCGTTAGAAAACCAATGTGTCAAACCCAAGGACAGAAAAGGTCAGGGCACAGCGTCCCCGGGTCACAGCAAAACAGCGTGGCCGGCGCTGACCTGCCCCAGAAAAACCAGGGGAAGGAGGGGCCACGTAACCTGGGGCCAGAAGAGATGTCGCCCGAGTCCCAGACGCCACCTCCCTGCGCCCCAGGCTCCGCCTCCCTGCGCCCCAGGCTCCGCCTCCCTGCGCCCCAGGCCGCCCAGTCTCCCAAAGTCAGGCTTCCTAAATGTCACAAGGTCACAACGTCCGCTGGGGTCGTCTCCTTCCTCCCGTTGCGCTGGCACTGAGTCAGATGCCTGCTCACCACCCCGGAGTGAGCAGCACCCGGCTGTGCCCCTCCGCCCGCAGCGCCGCCGGCCCAGCTCTGCCCCTCGGGCCTTGTGGAACGGCAAGCGGGTGACTCCCAAATCACGCCAGCGCGTCTGCTCCTGTGCGCATGCACCCCGCAGAGTTGTGTGTGTGGCCGGAGCCCCAGCACGAGGTCCCGGTGGGGGCACGGCACCCGGCAGCTGGTGGGGGTGGCTATTCCCAGCACCCAGCTCTGGGCCCACCTGGACCCGCCCTCGCTTGCACCGCCTGAAGGCGCGGCTCTGCCCAGGCGTGGAAGCCGGCCAGTCTCCTGCAGCCGCGCTCAGGGGGCCCACGGGGGGCTTCGAGGTGAACCAGGCAGGGGGTGGGGGGCAGTGGAGTTTCTTAGGGGGGGCTTGCCCTGCTGATGCCCCGGATGATCCAGTGGCTCCGGATGCAGGAGCAGGCGACTGTCACCACCCGGTGTGGTTTGGTGGGGACTCAGGGGCCTGCCACGGGCTCCCTGTCCACCTTCCTCCTCCTCTCTAGCCCCCTAGGGCGCCGGGCGTGCGTCCCGGGCCCAGCTGAACGGTGGCCGTGCCCTTCGGGGCAGGCAGAGCAGACCCTGGGCCGACCTCCCACCTGTGACCTCCAGGCCGGGCTGTCCTTACAAGGTCCAGACGACTTCTGGCATCCAGCGCCTGGCCCCGCGGGGCAGGACCGGGGTCCCCCGGCGGGGCCAGTCCTCTGGACACCCAGCCCCAGGCAGGACCCCAAGGAAGGCCAGGAGGCCCCCACGTGGTCCTGAGGGGCCAGCAGCGGGGGCTGTCGTCCCGGCGGCCCGTTTCTCGCGTGCCGGCGGCTGG
>NW_027527444.1:4676530-4684228 GCF_008692635.1 Crocuta crocuta | reverse complement strand
TGTCTCAGGGTCTCCTCTCCTCCCACGGTGGCTGCCCCCCGCCCGCTCTGAGGAGGGGACCCCGTCTACCGGCCCCGCCTCTCTTTTACGGACTTGTTGGCACAGACAGCAGATCGCTTAACGTGACCGACGGTTTTGCTAACGATGTAACTAACTGAAGCTGCGTCTTGAATGACCTGGAAGGTGGAATGTGCTTTAGGGCCCGCACGGCCCGCCTCGGGCTGCCTGCGCATCCAACCCACGCACTGACGCNCCGACAGCGCGCCCCCGCCCCGCTGTGGCGCCCGGAATGTCTCCAGACCGCGCCCCGTGCCCCGGCCGGCCCCCGTGGGTGCCCCGGGTAGCGGGGGCGGTGGCACCCCCAGTCCAGCGCCTGGGGCGGCGGCTCCTGGGAGGCCCACGACCGCTGGGCCCGAAGGAGAGCCGGGTGGTTCGGTCGCGGAACCGGGAGGGTCCCCGAGGGCCGGGACGGCTCTGGCCAGCCTGGGATGCCTGCCGCCAGCCCCGCCCCGCCCCGCAAGCTGTGCTTGCCAACTTCCTGAGATGCCAGGGGAGGCACCGCCTGGCGGCCGGCTTGGCTGCCGTCGCCAGAGACACTTGGACGGCCACCCACCTGCGGGACGGGTGGCTGCGCTGACCTTGGCGGCTCTGCCGAGTGTGGTCACTGCCCAGTTCCGGGCGACCTGGGCCTTGCTCGTGCGTCGGCCCTGATGTGTGCAGCCTGCGTCCTGGGGCCGCTGTGAGCCCCCGGCCCGCACGCCCACAGCAGGCTGAGAGGGGCGCCCTCGGCGGTGGGTGTCACTGGGCTGAGAGGGGCGCCCCCGGCGGCGGGTGTCACTGGGTGTAGCACACTGGTCACCGCGTGTACCTGTCCCTCCCCACCTGCTGCCCCCTGCGCTGAGCTAGCACGCTGCGGAAACGCAGATCCGATCCTGGAAACTCCCAGCCTCCCTTCGAATCCTTCCGTGGCTCCCGTACTCTCAGGGCCTGCACGGCCCCTCCGCCACCTTTGCCCACAGCCTGCTCCTGCGTCCACTCTTCGTGCAGCCCTTTCCGGGCCCTTCTCTGCTGCTTGTCGTCCGCGATCCCTGGGCAGGGCGGCCTGCTGCTCAGGTTTGGGGCTTCAGCTCGCGCTTCGCTTGGGGAAGCTCCTGACCCTGGAGAGGGACTGGCGCCGCCCTTCCTCCATCTCTGCCCAAACCGGGCCTGGCTCTGCGCGGGGCGGAGTGTCTGTCGAGCGAACGCANCCCCCGGCCCCAGCGTCCCCCGGCCCCAGGCCTTCCCCGCCAGCTCGCAGGTGTTCAAGGCTACGGCGTGTCCCGGGGGCAAACTAGATCTTCGCGGCCTCCTCGGTCCCCCTCCCGCTCCGCATCCCTTGGCACCGCGCCCAGTCCACCCAGTCCCGACCGCCACCTTCCGGGCTACGTCCCCGTGTCCCCACGGGGGCCCAGGAGCACAGGCCTCGAACACACGGACATACTCGTAAGGAGTCCACCCCTTGTAGGCCCTGGAGCTCCTGGGCGCAAAGCCACCGTGGTCTCCCCTTCGCACCCTCAGGGCTGCGGGTGGGCGCTCCCAGCCGCTGCCGCCCCCCTGGGGGAGGCCACACAGCACCGAGGGGGCCGGCAGGGCCTGGTCCCAGCCGCTGGCCGCCCCCAGCCGCTCGCCCCGCCCCTGCGTGCCAGGCCACCGTGTGCCCTCGGGCAGGCCACAGCCCCTTTCCCAGCAGTGCCCCCTGGGTGGCCGCGGGTGCAGCCCTACCGGCCCGGAACTGACCCAGTGCTGTGGGTTCCGGGCTCTTCTGCGGCACCGGCCCAACCCTCTGGCCACAGGTGATTAGCCTCGGGCGACTCTCGGCTGACACCATCGGAGTCCTCCCCGAGGAGCGTCAGGCCAAGGGCAGAGAGGGTGTTGGGTTCTCTCCCGGCTCTGAGGGTCCGATGCCCGCGTCCCAACATGAGCCCCTTTCTGCTCAACCGTCAGAAACTGTTTTCTGTGCAGGGCGCCTGGCCAGCTCAGGCGGTTAACCTTGGGCTCCTGATTTTGGCTCAAGTCATGATCTCACCGTTGGTGAGTTTGAGCCCCGGGTCGGGCTCTTTGCTGACAGCGCAGAAGAGCCCGCTTGGGATTCTGTCTCCCTCTCTCTGACCCTCCCCTGCTCCAGTGCCTTCTCTCTCTCAAAATATTGAAAAAATAAAGCCTATTTTGTGCGTTTCCATCAGAGCCGTAGTAATTCCCTTCTCCTCATGTGCGCCCCCAACCGCGGGCTGGATTGAGCCCATCCCCCTGCCCTGTGTGTGAACGGCTGTTTATATAAACGGCTCGTCCCTCGCACGTGCGGATGCGCTCATGTCTGGGGGCCAGACCCCCCCGGCTGCTGGCGCCCCGACACCGGCCTCTCTCCGACAGGAGCCCCCGCCCTGGCATCACAGTTAGAAGCCGTCTCCCTGTTGCCCGGCTTTCCCGCCAGCTCTGTGTCTCCACGCCACCTTCCAGAGGCTTCCACTTCCTGGAGCGCGTGCGCCCACCCCCGCTTGCTGAAACCCTCCCGCCAGGCCTGGTCTTCCCCCCAGAGCTGCCCGCCTCTCTGCAGCCCCAGCACATGCACAGCCCCACCCAGGGGCAGCCTCATGCTGCATGCAGCAGGCGGCTAATAGTTGCCGCGGCTCTGCTGGTGTCAGGCCCTGGGAAGTGCCCTCCCAGGCGGGCCTAGGCTGGTGGGGGGTGGGGGGGGTCCCTCGGGAACTCTGGGAGCCCCGTGGTGTCAGCGTGGGAGTACTGGCCGCCGACTGAAACGAGCAGATGCTGTGTGGGGGCCCCACAGTCGCCAGGCCCAGGCCTAACCTCCCGGGACAAGGGCCCAGACGGGTCCATGCACACAGTGCGGGTGCAGGCCGGGTGCCCTTGGGAGGCCGGGGTCCAGCACATCCCAAAAGTCTTGGTGACTGGAGAAGCCTGGCAGCTCTTGTCACGTTCTGCCTGGTAGGAGTGTCTTCTGTGCCCGCGACCTCGGGTGGGAGGAGGGCGCCCCCAGCAGGTCAGGGGCTTTGGGCCACGCTGTGCCCGGTGGCAGTCAAGGGGGCTGCAGAAGGGGCAAGTGAGGAAGTCATGGGTGTCATGTGCCTACGTGACCGACGCCAGTAAAAGTTCTGGACAGCGTGGGGGGGGGGGCACTGGTGAGCTTCCCGGGGCTGCCCTCTCCACGCCACCAGAGGGCGCACGCGCTGTCAGGAAGGCTCGGGCCGAGGGTCACCTGGAGGCTGGCATTCGTCTCCCTGGACCCGGCCCACACGCCCTCCCTGTTTTAATCCGTGTCCTTCCGAAAGGAGGCGGCCGCACGGTCGGGGCTGGGGTCCGTCTTGTGAGTCGCTGAGCCCGGGGGTGGGGGGCGTCTTGGCACCCCGAGGAGGTGATAGAGGGGAGATGAGTTGTGAGTGTGGCCATGACTTCAGGGGAGTAGCCCGGGGGGCCCCACCTTGGGTGTGGAGTCTGAGATGCTCCCACAGTAGCACCCAGTCCATGTGTTCTAGAAAATTACAGAAGGTGTTGACCCAAACGGCGTGGGGTCTCGCCTTCTCAGGGACTTTTCACTATGAAATACAATACTTCCGTCTGTGACCCATAAGAATGTAACTGATACATCTATCACCATATTTATTTCAGATTTTGTCTTCCGTCCCCACCCTATGCCCACTGGCCTCTCTTCCTTCTCAGCAGAGTCTGGGCCGAGCACACAGGCCCAGTGGGGCCACAAGCCGTTCCCTCTCCTGGGGGCGCTGAGCTGTCAATCACACCAGCGAGTGGGCTTCCAGCTGCGGAGGTCTCCAGGGAGGAGGCCCAGGGCCTGGGCTTGGGGGTCTGGGGGGAGGGGCATGGAGAGCATGGTGGCACATCTGAGTGTGGGTTGGGGACGCGGATGGTGACGCGCCCTGTGGTATCCAAGTACCAAGTACGCATGAAGAAGGTGGGGTGCCTAGGGAGGTGTGAGCTGAAGACCCGGGTGTGAGTCGCCTGTGTGTGGACCGGACACAGAGGAGGGCGAGAGCCGGCCCCCCAGGAGGCCCAGCCAAGCGGGGGAACAGAGGGCCCCGTGACCGGCCTAAGCCAGGTGTCATAGAGCCTAAGGGAAGGGCGGGTGGAGCTGGGCTGGTGGCGGGAGGTGACGGGTCAGGTTCCCCGCAGAAGCCTGAGACGGATGTGAAGCCCCCAGTGCCCTGCCCCCCGAGGGAGACGGGTTAACTTCCCGCGGCTCCAGTACCGGGGATCCCAGACCACAGGGCTGGCGGGCTGGGTATCCAGGGCATCTCCGGTCTCTGCCTTGGGCACCGGTCCCGACTTTGTGACTCCGTCTACACGATCACACCGCAAGGTCACAGCAAGTTTCCGGCTCCAAACTCAGTGACACCTCACTACCCATTTAACCTGGCTGCTGATGCGTCACGACAAGCACGGCAGGAGGGGTCAGACGCGGAGGCGGCTCTGGGGCCTGGCGTTCGTTCGGGCGGCACAGGGCTCCCTGCCCTTAGAGACGCGCAGCCTCCGGGCACCTGGTCTGCGCGCCGGCCACTGCCTGGCGGGTGACTCCGCGCTCGCGGCCCACCCCGTCCCAGCCCGTCGCTTGGGGGGTTACGGGTTTGGGGGGACAGAGCGACGTGCTGGAGATGGGGTGTTGGCACCAGGGACGGTGAATCCCGAGTAAGAACCCCCGTGGGGTCGATCGCTGCGGGGCTGTGTCCCGATAACATCGTTCTGGTTGTTGAATGTGTGCGGTGGGCACGGTTTGAGGCAGTGTGTTTGCAGGGGGAAAGGCTGCGTGGGGAAGCGGGGTGAGTATTCTGCCCGCAGCGGGGAAGCTCGCTGACGTTCAGCGCCCCCGCCACGTGCACAGTCGGGACTTTCAGGTCCAGGAACTGCGTTAACGCTGGGGGTTCCCGGGCGCAGGGCCACCTCGCCAAACCCCGCAGGACTGGCAGCGGCGTTCGGAGCCTGTGCAGCACGCTTGCCCCCGTCATTTTGTTCTAACTTTCTCACTGTTCCCGGCGCTACGGCGGTTATGCTTGCCCAGAACCGTACGTTCAGGCGGTGCGTGGTTTCACAGGCGCACGGCCACGTCCGCCACCCCACGTACTGTCTCGTGTGTGTGTGTGTGGGGGGGACACCGAGGACGGCTCCCGAACTCGCCGTCCCCGGGGTGCGTGGCGCCCCCGCCCCCGGCAGCCACGCTGTCTCCGCGTCCAGGAGCCGACCTGGTTGGGGTCCCCGCCCGGGAGGGATCACACGGCGCCCGGCGTCCTGCGTGGGGCTGCTCCCTGAGCGGAACGCCCTCCGGCAGGGTTTCCTCCTCCTCCGCGGCAGACACCCCGTCTCCGTGCCCCCCATCCGCCCGTCCACCCGTGGACACTTCGGTCGCTTCCACGCCTCAGCCGTCGTGAACACGGGCGTGCGGGCACCCGAGGCGCTGGTGGCGTCTCCTGTGGGTCAACACCCAGAAATGGGATCGTGGTATTTACACTTGCAGCTTCCCGAGGACCCTCCGTGCCGCTCTCCGCGGCCGCGGCCCCCACAGCCCCCGCAGCGCCCGAGGNGTCTCCTGTGGGTCAACACCCAGAAATGGGATCGTGGTATTTACACTTGCAGCTTCCCGAGGACCCTCCGTGCCGCTCTCCGCGGCCGCGGCCCCCACAGCCCCCGCAGCCCCCCAGGCCCCCCTTACCCCGCGTCCCCGCCAGCACCTGGTGCCTGTGTTGTTGGCTTTCTCCATCCTGACAGGTGTGAGGTCGCATCTCATGGTGGTTTGATGTGCATTTCCCTGATGGTGAGTGACGACGTTGAGCTCTTTTCCTGCGACTGTGGGCCGCCTGGATGTCTGCTTCCGAGACATGTCTGTTCGGGTCCCCTGTTCATCTTCTAAACCGGCTGCGTTCGCTGCGCAGCCGCCGCGCACCTGGGACCCGGCCCGGCGCATGCGCGGTGTGCGCACGCTCTCTCCCCGCCTGCGGCTCACCGCCTCGGTCTGTGGGCGCCCCCTCGCTGCGCAGCCGCCGCGCACCTGGGACCCGGCCCGGCGCATGCGCGGTGTGCTCACGCTCTCTCCCCGCCTGCGGCTCACCGCCTCGGTCTGTGGGCGCCCCCTTGCTGCGCGCACTTCGAGGCGGCCCCGCCCACCTATTTCTGCTGCTGTGGCCTGTGCTTTGGGCGTTCAGAAATCTCTTATTTCTTGCCCATCTGCCAATGGACATCCGGTTTTCTCCAACCTTCTATTATGAATACTGTTGCTCTACGAGCCCACACACAAGCCTGGCTGAACGTTTCCGCGTTTTAGTTACCCCGGAAGTGGAGCTTCGCGTCCGTACGCCAACGCCGGAGGGCAATGGGATTTTAATCTTTAAGATTAAAAAAAATTTTTTTTAATGTTTTGAGACAGAGAGAGAGGGAGGGAGGTGGAGGGTCAGAGAGAGAAGGAGACACAGAATCTGAAGCAGCTCCAGGCTCTGAGCTGTCAGCACAGAGCCCGACGCGGGGCTTGAACCCACGAACCGCGAGATCATGACCTGAGCCGAAGTCGGACGCTTAACCGACTGAGCCCCCCAGGTGCCCCTATTCTATCATTTTAAAGCCCCAGGGTGAGTAGGAAAATCCTGCCGGTTCTGTGAGGGGGTTCAAGTTTGAAGCGGTTCAAGTTTGAAGTGACTGGCTCCAGACGGGGGCCGGGTAGGGTGCCGTCGCGAGGAGAAACCGGGACAGACCTCGGCTCTGGGGCAGGCAGGGACCTGCTTGTCACCCCGTCCACCCACAGCCTCACCCGCGCCGCCAGGCGGAGGTCTGCGGAGGGAGGGCCGGGCGCCAAAGCCCCTCTTCCCGGGAGCAGGCGTCACGTGACAGGGCTGCAGAAACAGCCCCCGGAAGGGCGGGGCCCCAGGCAGGGCCTGCGCCGGCCCGAAGGTCGAAGGTCGGGGCAGGCGGTAAGACAGTCACCTTCTCCTTACTTTGCTTGCAGAAGGCTTCTAACCTGGGAACGTCCATATGGACAGTAATTTGCAACTTTTCCTGGTTAGCAAAGCCCTCCTTCCCTCGTGAAGCGAGTTCCTGCCACAAGTAACTCCTGAGCATCGTCCTAGGTGCTGGGACACAGATGTTTAGACAAAAATGAAACTTACGTTCTAGTGGGGGGAGGGGTGGAGAAAAAAACGTGTGGAGGCATCAACTATCAACAGAAACCGGTGCCCCCGAGAAAGCCATGCATAACGACAGGTCATGACTGGGACAGAGAGGCTGCAGTTTTTAATAAAGCGGAAAGGACAGAGGACATTGAGCAAAGACCTGAGGAAGTGAGGGGCGGCCACCCGAGTATCTGTGGGAAGAGCAGAGGGAGCGAGTGCAAAGGCCCGAGGCAGGGAGATCAAAGCAGCCCCCAGTGAGGCCCAGTCAGCAGCGGGAGGGACCCAGGTGCTGTTACTGGGAGACGCGGGAAAGGCCTGCCCGGAAGAATGGCCAGGACCAGCTTAGGATCCAGGGTTTTCTTCGGCTAAGGAGTCAAAAGCAGAGTGGGGGCGAGCGAGGGCAGCGGTAGGGGACACCGGGAAGTACCCGCAGGTCCAGGCCAACCCGAGGCCACCGCTGACGACACGGAGGTGGCAGAACACGGCAGGTCCCCAGCTGGCAGCTCCGGGAGGAGGGCTGGCAGCCTGCGCGGGGGGG
>NW_027527444.1:4672587-4674833 GCF_008692635.1 Crocuta crocuta | reverse complement strand
CCCCCAAACAACACCGACTGCTTACCTGGTACTGTGTCCACGCAGAAGCTTCTGGTAACGACACTGGCCAGTTCGCAGCCCGTGGTTCTGGGGGTCGGCAAGCTTCAGCTCCGAGACGGTCAGGCCCGTGATCCGGATCGCCCCCGACGCTCCCACCTCCACAGTGAACTCAAGATCCCAAGGCTAACGGGGTCCCCCAGCACAGCGTCACTGCCCCGGGCAAGTGTCAGCGGCTGTTGGGGACGACGAGCCTCCAACGTGTGTGTCCGCAGCGGCACGGGGCTCCCGCCACAGGCCGTACGCCCGCCGGACGGCGGCCAGGTCTGCAGCTCACTGAGCCGCACTGGGAAGCCGCACCCCCAGTCCCACGGCCAGGGTCGGTCGTTACGATTAGGAGCTAATGACCATTCCCGAGGGGCGCGGCCTCTTCCGGTCATCTGAAACCCAGAGCCGCGCTGAGAATCACCCTCCAGAACAGGAACGGAGGGGGGCGCGTGAAGCGGTAGCAGGGGCGCGGCGTCCGCGGTTTACAGGGGTGCCGTTCGCAGCCTGTGGCACGAAACCACGTGAGGCCGCAATCTCCAACCAGGCTCTCCCGCGCCGCGGAGGCAGAAGGCCAGAGCACACTCGGGGCGCCCACGGGACCCTCGTCACCGCGCCAGGAAGCCCCGCATCCGGAGCCGCCCCGTGTGCACAGACCCACGAGCTGGACTTTCTGGAAGCAGACAGCTTGGCATGGCCCACGGCCCGGGAGCCCACGGGAGCCCACCACCTGCCACCGGCCTGGGTGCTCTCGCCCCGCCCCCTCCCCGAGAGGACTTCTCTGGGACAAGCAAAGAGGCCGCCAGCTCCGGCCACGGCCGCAGCGCCGGGAAGAGCCTCCAGAGGCCACGACGAGCGCAGCCGCAGCCCGCGTCGTCGGGCAGCGGGGTCTCCGGAGGAGCCTGTCCTGTGTGACTGCAGACACACCTACGCGGCCGTGACGCTCCCTGACCTGGCACGGACGGATCCGGAACAGCGGATCGCTTCAAATTTCCGGATGTGCTCAGGTGTCGGCTGTAAGGGGGCAGCTAACCGTCAGCTTCGTGAGCCCCCTCACGCTCCTCTCNCACCTACGCGGCCGTGACGCTCCCTGACCTGGCACGGACGGATCCGGAACAGCGGATCGCTTCAAATTTCCGGATGTGCTCAGGTGTCGGCTGTAAGGGGGCAGCTAACCGTCAGCTTCGTGAGGGAAGCCCCCTCACGCTCCTCTGCTGGGCCTTTGGCTGCGGTCTCTAAAGTATGGGCGGCTTCAATAGGACACGGCGCCCCGCGCCCCCCTCAGGACGGTTCCGAGCCCTTCCTGTGCCCCGCGTCCCACGGGCATCCACAGGTCTGCGTGGCACGGCCCCGTCCCCATCCCCGGGGGCGGCGAGGCTGTGCCCAGAGCGCGGGCCGTGTGGACCGCAGGCCACTGCTCGCCGGGGGCGCACAACACGTGCAGGCCGTGGGCTGGGGCGGCACCGACGCGGTCACCGGGAGCCCCGTGCGGCGAAGCCCCAGGAGCTCCCGCAGGACACGGGCCAGAACCCCGCTGCGGGCGCCGGGCTGAGGGACACCCGGGCAGGGACCGCNGGGGGGGCTCAAGGGGCACAGTGATGTCGGGGACGCCAACACGCTCTTGGGGGAGAAACATTTAATGCAAACATGTAACCACTGAACATACAAATAAATAAATAAGCTCAATAGCTGAGGGAAAAAAAACCCAAATAAGTGGGTCTGCCATCGTCCCCTCAGTCCCAAATAATCCATTTTCAAAATACTGATAATAAAATATACAAATTAACTAATACGTAAAGGAGATACAGAACATTCACCGTAAACCAACCTGAAATAAAAATAAAACCAAGGACAAACCCTAATTACTTTATTTCTGCATATCCAGACTACAAATAGCATTTAAACACTTAATTTATTATTCAAATTATGAAATTATACATTTTGTTTTGATATGGTCATTGTCTTAAAAGTGTCATTCAGCGTCCCCGCATTTAAAAGCATATTGCTAATTCTGGTCACTTCCACAGCACGGCCNCGACCCAAGCATGCTGCGCCCGTGCAGGGAATGGCTTAGAAAGCACAAATAAACTATTATCATGTGTGTATTTCCAAACCTAACCACTTTGGGAAAAGGCAGCAGGAGAGAGAACGCCTTTCGTTTCAACAAGGATTGTAAACAATCAGCCGCAGGAGAGCCTGGGGCC